>NW_022680939.1:0-69953 GCF_009764315.1 Trachypithecus francoisi | reverse complement strand
CACCTCGCCCGGCTCGTTTTTGTATTTTTAGTAGAGATGGGGTTTCACCGTGTTAGCCAGGATGGTCTTGATCTCCTGACCTCGTGATCCACCCATCTCGGCCTCCCAAAGTGCTGGGATTACAGGCTTGAGCCACCGCGCCCGGCATCTTAGTATTCCTAACTTGGCCAAACAGTAAAATTTATATACATTTGTGAGATTTGTATAGCCTCTCTCATTTCTCTGTGTTTGCCTTGAATCAACTCTATGTAACAATTGGTCTATTTTCTTTTGAGATGGAGCCTCACTCTGTCACCCAGGCTGGAGTGGCTGGAGTGCAATGGCATGATCTCGGCTCACTGCAACCTCCACCTCCCAGGTTCAAGCAATTCTCCTGCCTTAGCCACATGAGTAGCTGGGACGACAGGCATGTGCCACCGTACATGTATTTGTAAAAATACAAATTTTTGTATTTTTGGTAGAGATGGGGTTTCACCATATTGGCCAGGGTGGTCTCATACTCCTGACCTCAAGTGATCTGCCCGCCTCAGCCTCCCAAAGTGCTGGGATTACAGGTGTGAGCCACCGTGTCTGGCCTATGGTTGAATTCTTCATCCTGGTTTGGGGTACTGATGTGATAAATGCATCTGGTAGAAGACATAACAGGAAAGAACCAGACATCAGAGGAGGAGACTGAAAGCTGTTCATCAAACCTGTGCCTTTCCTTCACAATAGTAAGCTTGTAGCCAAGCACATGGCTGCCTCACAATACTAGGTTTGTCCAGCTTCATTTGTCACTAGGTGGGACTGAGTAACTCTTTTTCACTTATCAGTGGGAGTGATAAGGCCAACGTCTTAAGAAAGTGGGTTTGTCTCCCACAAACCTCTTCTTTTCCCACCAGTATATTCTAACTTGGCAGCACCCAGTTCTACGAAGCTGGCAATGCCCTAGGGCAGGGGTCAGAACACTGAAGCCCTTGGGCCAAATCCAGGCCTCTACCCAAAAGCTAACAATGGCTTTTACATTTTTAAATGGTCAAAAAATTAATCGAAAGAAGAATACTACTTTACAATATGTGAAAATTATATGAAATTCAAATTTCAGTATCCGTAAAGTTTTTATTGGAACACAGCCACACCCATTCATTGATGCATTGTCTATGGCTGCTTTGGGGCTACAACTGCAGAAATGAGTCATTGTGACAGCAGCCATATGGTCCACAGAGCCTATTCACTTTTGTGCCTTTACAAAAAATTCGTCAGCCCTTGCCCTAGGGGATGGTGGTACAATGACTTTCTAGAAACTTTCTTCCTGAACGGCCATGGAAACAGAGTTGCCCAGTGTTATGGCCACAGAAAAGGGACTAACACACATCTTTCCATTAGTCACTGCAGTCTATTTTATCAATGAACCCAAACATACAGTCTCTTCATTTTCTCCATTTAAGCTTCCTTTTTCTGATCTTTTGTTTCTATTCAAAATTCATTGTTCTTCATTAATCATTTGGGGTTCTCTGCTTTAAACGCTAATTTCAAATTTCACCACAACTCCAGAGAGGCTCTCTTTTAACTTAAAAACAAACAACAAAAAGATACTTTGAACCACTCATATTTATATTTGAATTGGCATAGATGTGCACGTTAACAAATGTGTAATGCACAAAGATTGAAATTTTCAAGATTTCATGCAGTTACCCTCTGTTTCGAATTAGTTTTTCTAGCCCTTTGAATTGCTCCTAGAAGAAAAATTTTAAAGTCTTTCTGAAATAGAGCAAAACAACCTCCTCTTCTTATAACACAAATTCAGGAGTTTAATTTCACTATTTTCTACAGAAACTTTGCTTTTTAATGTACAAGGGTAAAATACTCAGTTATCACATAATTTAATGTAGGTTTCTCTGAATAGGTCCAATTCAAGGAGTAAGTGAAAGCTGAGCACAAAATATGTGTATTATTATTATTATTATTGAGATGGAGTCTCACTCTGTCACCCAGGCTGGAGTGCAGTGGCACGATCTCAGCTCACTGCAAGCTCCGCCTCCTGGGTTCACGCCATTCTCCTGCCTCAGCCTCCTGAGTAGCTGGGACTTCAGGCGCCTGCCACTATGTCCGGCTAATTTTTTTTTCTTTTTTTGTATTTTTAGTAGAGACGGGGTTTCACCGTGTTAGCCAGGATGGTCTCGATCTCCTGACCTTGTGATCCGCCTGCCTGGGCTTCCCAAAGTGCTGGGATTACAGGCATGAGCCCCCACGCCAAGCCTTTTTTTGTTTTGTTTTTTGAGATGGAGTGTCGTTCTTGTCACCCAGGCTGGAGTGCAGTGGCATCATCTCGGCTCACTGCAACCTCCACCCACTGGGTTCAAGTGATTCTCCTGCCTCAGCCTCCTGAGTAGCTGGTATTACAGGCGCCTGCCACCTCACCTGGCTAATTTTCGCACTTTTAGTAGAGATGGGGTTTCGTCATGTTGGCCATATTGGTCTCAAACTCCTGACCTCAAGTGGTCCACCCACCTTGGCCTCCCAAAGTGCTGGGATTACAGGCATGAACCACTGTGCCCAGCCAAAATACGTGTATTATTTGAATACACAGATAGATAACATAATAATCAAAGGGCTCAATGAAGAGGGAGAATGAAAGAATAACATGGGGTAGAAATGGTTATGGAAAACAGGCACAAATGTGAATTGCAGATAGGAGGCCATATTCTTTCTCTAGCTTACAAACCTACTGAGAGGAGAATCTGTCACATGTTAGATATTAAGTAGTAACTTTAGTTTTGTTCCATGTAGCTATGACAGGATAAACACAGCACACAATGTTTTAAGTAGTGAAATCTATCAGCAGCATCTGAGATGAAATAGTGAAAAAGAAAAAATGGGATTATCACAAATAGGATTAGAATAATTGAGACATGAGAAAATATAGACATGGTTGTAGGTGATATGACTGGGAGGTAAGAAAGAGGCTTTTCTAAATGAGAAAAATAGCTAGAAAAGCAGAATCAATTATCTGAGAGATGGATTAGAGGGAAAAGTAAAAAACTCCAAGATGACATTTTGAATTATCTGAGAAGATAGATTAGAAGGAAAAGTAAAAAACCCAAGAGAAGATGCCAACATTTTGAAAGGCAAGCCACCTGCTTTTGGCATGCTACATTGTATCTTGTCTTCCTTCACACAAACAGCCAGACCCTTATATGCAGACAGTATTGGTCTTTCCCCTGAGTGCTGTATACAACAGGGCCAACGCCTGACTGAGACACACAAATAACAGTTTTAGAGTAAAAGTTGTTCCCATGAACCACTTATCACTCAGAGCTTCTGCTGCAGCAGAGACACATAATCTGAGACACAGATAGGTCTGGGCTGAGACACATGGCCCTGGGCAACTTTAAGGAGGACCCAAAGCCCTTACACCTGCCCCTAAATGTCCATGATAACTCCTAATGTAGGCTAGTTATGTATAGGACAGAGGCAAAGTGCATACTTGCCAGCAGGTAGTATAACCAGTTGGGAAGAGAAGAAAGACCCCTGTGGAGGTGATCATTACCTTGACATCCTGCTCACTGGCCCAGCTGTAAATGACCTGCAAGGAGAAATGGACCCCACCCCAAACTTGGTTCAGATGCCAAGAGTGATGATGAGATACACACAGTAAGAGGGTATAAAAAGGCTCATTACTCACATAATGAGGCTTTCTGGGGACAGCTCCAAGCAGGTCCAGATGGGGCTAGAGTGAGCAAGGAAAGGACTGTCTTAGAGTTTAGAGCGGGGGTGGTGGGGCTAGGCTAACTATTCCCTTATGTAGTTGGAATTTCCCAGCACCAACGGAGGGAATACATGGGCTTTTTTCTCAGTTTATCCAGGTGTGCGGAGAAAAAAAGAGAGAGGGGTGAGGCTTAGAAAATGTCAGCAGTTGAGGCTGGGCGCGGTGGCTCACGCCTGTAATCCCAGCACTTTGGGAGGCCAAGGCGGGCAGATCACGAGGTCAGGAGATCGAGACCATCCTGGCTAACACGGTGAAACCCCGTCTCTACTAAAAAAAACAAAAAATTAGCCAGGCGTGGTGGCGGGCGCCTGTAGTCCCAGCTACTCAGGAGGCTGAGGCAGTAGAATGGCGTAAACCCGGGAGGCGGAGCTTGCAGTGAGCCGAGATTGCACCACTGCACTCCAGGCTGGGCAAAAGAGCGAGACTCTGTATAAAAAAAAAAAAAAAAAAGTCAGCAGTTGCACATCAAAAATGAAGGATACAGAATGAGATGTTCAAAGTATTTTATTAGGAAATACAAATTAAATAATAATTAGAAATTAAAACCCATCACATTAGCCAAATTATTAAAAATTTGGATAACACTAGGTATGGATAGGGATGTGGGAAACCTAATACCCTTGTACAAAGTTCCAGGGACTACAGAGTGACACAGCCAATCTGGAAAACAATGTGCTTATACCTCATCATATTAAATATTAGTATGCCCAATGATAAAGCAAGCCTACTCCTCTTCCTTAAGAAAGTCTCATTTCTGGCCAGGCGCGGTGGCTCACGCCTGTAATCCCAGCACTTTGGGAGGCCGAGGTGGGCGGATCACGAGTTCAGTAGATCGAGACCATCCTGGCGAACACAGTGAAACCCCATCTCTACTAAAAATACAAAAAATTAGCCGGGCGTGGTGGCGGGCACCTGTGGTCCCAGCTACTCAGGAGGCTGAGGCAGGAGAATGGTATGAACCCGGGAGGCGGAGCTTGCAGTGAGCTGAGATTGTGCCACTGCACTCCAGCCTGGGGGTCACAGTAAGACTCCATCTCAGAAAAAAGAAAAAAAAAAGGAAAAAAAAAGAAATTCTCATTTCCAATAAGAATAATTCATGAAGAAACGTATTGCGGTACTGTTTGTAGTAGCTGAAAAACTGGACAAGTAAAATGTGGCATGTATGTGCACTACAGAATGATATGTAGAAATTAGAAAAATGCATTGCAACATGGACCAATTTGAGAAAAAAAAACTGAGTATGATATATAATACAGTACCATTTCTACAAATTAACAATGCCAACAACTCAGATTTTACAAATATCCCACAAATTTAAGGATAAATGGCAAAATATGTCAAATATATTAGAACAGTTGCCTCTTGGAAGGATAAAAATGAGTATGGAGACTGATGATTAAAAAGAATAAATAAAATAAGAGGAGAGCCTTAAACACACTGATGATGATATTGACTAAAAACTAAGGCTATAATTATTAACTTAATCTTCTGTACAGGATATACCTGTACATGAGATTAAAAAAACTTTTTGTAAGATATGAAAATAAATAAATTAGAAAGATCAAGTCAGTGTTGTGTTGCACTAGCCAAGTAGGAATAAAATGTCAGTGGTATCCTCAAAATCAACAGTCAGAGAAGAGGCATGGGGGAGACTTCAGATAAGCCCATCCCTAGATGACAATTCTGAGGCACTTAGGGGAAAGAGACAAAAGGAGAAGAAACAGCAGGAACTAAAGTTGTAATACACAGTAATTTTTTAAGAAGGTAGATCTATTGAGTATTTGAATGCATAAGGAAATGATCTAAGACCCTGATGGAGGTAGAAAGAATAAAACTTTTCTAGGGAAAGACAGAAAAAAGCAAGAAAGCAGGACCCTAGAAAGTAGGGTGTGACATGATCCAAAGAACCAGTAACTGTAGCACATTCCCTCCTAAAAAGCCAAGCAAAGAAGAAGGCATTGATATGAGAAGGGATCTTAAGTGGGGTTAGCATTTAGATATCCAAGGGTCCTTGTCTAATAACTGCTCTATCCAAGCAGTTCTAAAAGTCACATTAATGACACAGCAAAGTTGTGCAAAGTTGTGCACAGCCTCTCCCAGTGCAAATACAGCTGAGTCATACTGTCTGCCATGCTCTTGGTTCCCTTCTCACCTGGACGGCTCTGACCGGAGATCTCACCATCCAGCATACATGGCTCTTCTTGCTCCAAGCTGAAGATGACTTCTGGTTTGGGAACTTGACATCCTGTTAACAGGAGATGACAGAGGACTTGGTTTCAGAGGCCATACAATGAAGCATTCCACTTGTTTTCCAAAAAAGTTCATTGGGAACAGAGGAATATTCACATGACCCAAAAGAGATTATTAAGAACATGGGACAAAATAAGTACAAAACCATTACACACTTTAGATGTCCTGCAGTCTTTAGAAGTCCCACATACCTCAGAAAACACAGACTTCAGCAATTCTACTGAGAAAAAAATATATACTCAATTAGGTGCTGCCTACTACGTACCCAGCAGAGTTGTGCTTACCCACTGAGATCAAGTTGAAATAGTTTTCCAGCATCACTTCTCTGTACAGGCTTTTCTGAGCAAGGTCTAATTGTTGCCACTCATCCCTACTGAAGTCTACAGTTACATCCTTGAATGACACTGATTCCTGTAAAAAACAAACAAACAAACAAACAAAAAAAACCCTTTCAATGTGAAGGATCAAGATTACAGAATGGAAACAAGACAGGACCTTATTTTTTATTTTTTTATTTTTAGAGCAGGTCTAGAGTATCCTTTATTCTACATTTAGCTTAGTTTTACTATTTTTTTAAAATTATACTTTAAGTTCTAGGGTACATGTTCACAACATGCAGGTTTGTTACACATGTATACATGTGACATGTTGGTGTGCTGCACCCATTAACTCGTCATTTACATTAGGTATATCTCCTAATGGTATCCCTCCCCACTCCCCCCACCCCACACAGGCCCCGGTCTATGATGTTCCCCTTCCTATGTCCAAGTGTTCTCATTGTTCAATTCCCACCTATGAGTGAGAACATGCGGTGTTTGGTTTTTTGTCCCTGCAACAGTTTGCTGAAAATGATGGTTTCGAGCTTCATCTATGTCCCTACAAAGGACATGAACTCATCCTTTTTTATGGCTGCAAAGTATTCCATAGTGTATGTGATACAATATACTATAAAGAACTTCTACAACTCAACGACAATGAACAACATAATTTTAAAAATGGGTAAAAAGCTTAAATAGACATTTCTACAAGGAAGATATACAAATAGTCAACAAGCATATGAAAAGATGCTCAACATCATTAATCAGTAGGGAAATGCAAATTAACACTACAAATACTACCTGACACCCATCAGGATGATAAAGAAAATGTCTAAAATTGATTATAGTGATGGTTGTACAACTGAGTGAATATACTAAAAATCAATACATGGTACACTTTAAATGGTAAACTGTGTGGTGTATGAAGGGGAGGGCTCTTTTTTGGCACTGCCATTTCCAGATGGGATGCAGTAGTTTGGCAGTCCAGTGCTTCTTTCAAGAATGAACTGTAAATGCCAGAGGCAATACTTGAAATCATCTGTTTCAAAGCACTGGAAAGCTGCTGAGGTAACAATAAATACAGGGGCTAAGACTGGAGAGGAGAGAATACTGAAGATTGAAGCTGACTTATTCAGTCACTTGGACAGTGGGAGCATTTACCAATTCTGGGTGTGGACAAAAGCTGGATTCTCGTTTTGTCCTGTCTACTGGAGAATGCAGTAGAAGGCTGCAGCTGGTTGACAGAGAAACTAACATAACTCAAACACATGGCCATTTTCCCCTCAGGATATTTACTGAATTCTAGGGTATACAGGGCAGAAGACTAAAACTGTAAGCAAACAGCCTTTGAAGAGCAAAGCAAAAGTCTAGTATCTGTTAAGAAAATAGTTGGGCATCTATCAGGAGGAGGGTCTTTAGAGGACAAAAGGACTCTCAGCTGAAAATTCTCAGTAGCCAAAGTTATCCAGAGGTAAACTGAGTCTTAGCAGAGCTTTAACCCAGCCTTGATTCAACACTGTGCCTGACTGGATGTACGTGTTCTCCCTTCCCTCCTTTTGCTGACATAAGGAAAGATGAATCCTCTGTGGAGAAAGATAACACCATCCAGATCCTGTTCAACTTTTCTTCTTTTTTTTTCTTCTTAGACAGGGTCTTGCTGTGTCATCCAGGCTGGAGTGCAGTGGCACAAACATGGCTCGCTGCAGCCTCGACCTGGGCTCAAGCAATCCTCCTGTCTCAGCCCTGCAAGTATCTGGGACTACAAGCTTATGCTACCAGGCCCAGCTAATTTCTCCATCTTTTGTAGAGATGGGTTTTGCCATGTTGCCCAGGCTGGTCTGGAATTCTTGAGCTCAAGTGATCCGCCCACTTCAGTCTCCCAGGTATGGGCCCTGCCTACAACTTTTTATACACGGTGTTTAAAACAAACAAACAAACAAACAAACAAACAAAAAAAGATAGGACCACATATCCAAAATCAGAGAAGGAAAAAATTCAATAGAAACAGTCACACAGAGAACGGGAATTAGATGAAAAGATGACTATCTTTAGAGAATTGGTTGTTATAATAAAGAATCAAATGGAAATTCAAAAATTGAAAAATCTAATATCTAAAATTAAGAAGTTCTTATACAGGTTTAACAGCAAAATACAGAATTTCTGAAATGGAAGAGAAGTAAATAGAAAATATCCAAACTGAAGCAGAGATTCTCTTTTAAAGAAAAAACCACAGGAGCATTAGGAATATTTGTGACATAGTAAAAAGGTATAACCTATCAGAGTCTGAGAAGTTAAAGAGGAGAGTGCAGGCAAGAAGTAATATTTGAAGAAAGTAATGGCTATGAATGACATCAACCCTTAGGATTCAAGAAGCTCTTCAAATACCTCTTTACAAAACTGCAAATATTGACTATGCAAAACAATAACAGTACTATTCTGGGAGGTTTAAAATATATGCAGAATTTAAATTCATGGAAATAATAATGGAAAAGTGGGAGGCAGCAAATAGAATTAAAATGTTTTAGTATCCTAGCATTATTAAGGAGATAAAATAGTAAGTTCAAGATGGATGTTTTAATATCTAGGGTAACAAATAAATGGTAAAAGAATTATAACAAGTAAACAAAGGAAAAAATTAAAGAGTACAAAATTATGTAATATAAAAAGTCAAGAAAGCAATGAAAAAATAGGTAGTTCAAATAAAAAAGACCGGCGCAGTGGCTCACACCTGTAATCTCAGCACTTTGGGAGGCTGAGGCAGGCGGATCACGAGGTCAGTAGATCAAGACCATCCTGGCTAACACGGTGAAACCCCGTATCTACTAAAAATACAAAAAAATTAGCCGGGCGTGGTGGTGGCGCCTGTAGTCCCAGCTGCTTGGGAGGCTGAGGCAGGAGAATGGTGTGAACCTGGGAGGCGGAGCTTGCAGTGAGCCAAGATTGCACCACTGCACTCCAGCCTGGGCAACAGAGTGAGACTCCATCTCAAAAAAATAAATAAATAAATAAAAACTAAAAAATAAAAACTAATAGTAAGGTATCATATATAAATTCAAGTATATTAGTGATTACATTAAGTGTAAATGCCTTAAACATTCGAGTTAAAAGCAAGGATTGAGACTTCTGGTTCTAAAAAACAAAACAAAACAAAAAAAGAGTGCATTCTACCCCATTCCTCCTGCTAATTACCTAAAATCTAGAAAAATACATAAAGCATCTATCAGAAGACTAACTGGTAGAGAAAAGAAAGTAGAACCTAAGGACTTAAAAAACAACACAGTAGTGAGTTCCCTAGGATTGCTTAGAGGGAGAGAGGGAGCTCCTACATATTGCAAAATGAGCACTAGAGGAGCTTGCAACCTGGAAGAACCAGTGAGCACAGACAAAAAAGGCCTCCCCAAAGCATACATTTTCCAGTCAAATAACTGGAAATAGGGCAGCACTACAGGATGGGCCCTTTTGACTGCACATACCTACAAAGTTCAGAAGTACCCAAGAACACCCTCACTTCTGACACCTACTGCAAGCAGGGGGATTTCCCAGGATCACCCGTACTTCTGACACCAATTCCAAGTCAGGGGTCCCAAGACCACCCTCAGTTTCCATAATTCACTGGAAGAACTCACAGAAATTAGAAAAGCCATTATACTCATGGCTATGGTGTTATACAGTGGGTTTACAATGAAAGGATACAGATCAAAATCAGCCAAGGGAAGATGTGCTTAGCACAGGGTCAAGGAGAGTTCCAGGTGTGAGCTTCCAGTGGTTTTCTCCCAGTGGAGTCATATGGACAGCACTTACTTCTCCCAGCAATGATGGGTGATGATAATATGCATGGAGTATTGCCAACTGGGGAAGTTCACTTGAGTCTTGATGTCCAGAGTTTTTATTGAGACGTGATCATGTGGACATGAATGACTCCCATTGTGGCTGTGTCTCCATCCCCTCCGGAGCTGATATTGCACGGCCAAAGGTACCCCACTATAAACCACATGTTGGCATAGAATATTCAGTGTGGCCCAAAGCTCCCATTGTAATCACACTGTCATTATATACCATCTTGCATGGCCCAAGCAAGACCTGCAAGACATTCCAAAGATTTAGAGGTTACCTCCCAGGAGCTGAGTGCAAAAGCCAAACCTCTCTTTAGGCAAAGTTAATCTTTTACTGCACAACAGTATACTCGAGGTGAAAACTACAAAAGATGCATCCTTTGCCTTCTTCACCAAACAATGTGACTCCAAGATGGTGGGGTGGAGCTCTCTCAACCATCCCAACTGCATTAGCTGAAAGAGAGGTAGCACCCCTCTTGCCTCTCCAGCAGGCATTATATAGACTGTGTTGGCTAACCCTACCCCAAATTAAGTGAATGACAGCAAAGAAGTACCTACCTTCTCCTTCCAATAGAGAGTGGAGGATGGACTATGGAGAAAGTTATAAAAAGGGGTTCTTTAAAGATGTGTATGATGCCCTGGGCACACCTATGAGCAGCCCATGTATAAAATCAATCAGAATCAACATAGAAAAAAGGTTTCAGGGCTGAACTAGGGTAGGGGATACTGTCCAGGTTTCAAATTGCCTTCTGGGTTGCACAAAAATGAGGGAGACCAAAGTAGAACTGCAAAGACTTTCAAAACTTAAGTTGAATTTGAACTACAGCCCATAAAAATAGACCAAGACACGTACTCTAAACCTAAATGTGTTGACAACTGCTAAAACAGAGGATTTAAAGAGAAAACAGAATCTCATAACATGATATTTAGAATGTTCTGAAGAAAGCCAAAATTATTCATCATCTATTCATCATCTTTTTTTTTTTTTTTTTTTTTTTTTTGAGACGGAGTCTCGCTCTGTCGCCCAGGCTGGAGTGCAATGGCCGGATCTCAGCTCACTGCAAGCTCCGCCTCCCGGGTTCACGCCATTCTCCTGCCTCAGCCTCCGGAGTAGCTGGGACTACAGGCGCCCGCCACCGCGCCCGGCTAGTTTTTTGTATTTTTTTAGTAGAGACGGGGTTTCACCGTGTTAGCCAGGATGGTCTCGATCTCCTGACCTCGTGATCCGCCCGTCTCGGCCTCCCAAAGTGCTGGGATTACAGGCTTGAGCCACCGCGCCCGGCCTATTCATCATCTTAAGAACCAAGAAAATCTCAAATCAAACGAGAAAAGAGCATCAACAGATAGCAACACTCAGATGAATCAGATGTTGGAATTATTTGACAAGGATTTAAAGTAGCTAACTAAAAGTGTTGCAATAAGCAGCTGTAAATAGTCTTGAATCAAGTGGAAATATACAAATTCTCAGCAAAGAAATAGAAGGTATGAGGAAGAACAAAATGAAAATTTTAGAACCAAAAAATACAATAAATGAAATTAAAAACCTCACTGGATGATCTCAACAGCAGAATGGAGATTCAAAGAAAAGAATCAGTTACCTCAGTTACCTGTAAGATAGATAAACAGAAATTATCCATATCTGAACAACAGAAAAAATAATGGTGAAATGATTGTTTCATCAATTCCCTTGGGCTGTATTCAGCCTAAGGGACCCAGTGGGACAGTAACAGAACAGCCAACAATCATTTCATCAGTCCTAGAAGGAATGAAAAGTAGGACGGGAGACCGGAAAAAGATTTGAAGAAAGAATAGCTGAAAACCTCCCAAATTTGGTAAAAGGCATAAATGTATAGATTCAAGCAGCTGACCAAATCTCCAAAAGGAAAACCTCAAATAAATCCACATCTAGATACATTGTAAGATTTATAAAATCCAAATTCAAGAATAGAACCTGAAAACAGTCCGAGAGAAATGACACATTACCTGTAGGGAAAGGGCAATTTGAACAAGAGTGAATTTCTCATTAAAAACCACAGATGTCAAAAGGAAGTGGCACCATATTTTTCAAGTGCTGAAGGGAAAGAGCTGTCAAAATTGAATTCAATATCCAGTGAAAATAAAATAGGCTCTGTTTTAATTCTCTTAAACTTAATTCTGAGGAATTACCTGCCATTGGTACTTAAGAAAGACATCTGAAAAAAATAAAAATAAAAAAGGAATTAACTGCCATACATTTATTAAGCATAATGACTTAGATAATTCTTAGGAATTACCTGCCATATCTTTACTAAGCAAGATGTTCAGAACTTTATGTTGTGAACATCTTCACAACTTTACACAATATGCTTCAAGACATCAAAGAACTTACAATTGTCTCAGAGATTGTAAAGGGTATAAGAGATGCGCAAAGTATAGCATGACCCCAAATAGAGAGAAGAAAATTCTACGTGGAGTGTAAGACTAAGTTCTGTAGAGTTGATGAAACTTAAGCTTAGTCTTGGGAGATGACATGTTTAATGCAAGCAGAGTAGGGCAAAGTGATTTTGAGCAAAGGTATAAAGACAGGAAAATACATGATAAATTCAGGGAACTACAAATTAGTCTGCATAATGAGAGGTCTGTATGCAGTGAAGGAAAGGTGTTTATGAGAAAAGATGATTAAATTTGTGTTTAAAACTGCCAAGAAGATGCTGGTGAGGTTGTGGAGAAATAGGAACGCTTTTACACTGTTGGTGGGAATATAAATTAGTTCAACCATTGTGTAAGACAGTGTGGTGATTCCTCAAAGATTTAGAAGTGGAAATACCATTTGACCCAGCAATCCCATTACTGGTTATATACCCAAAGAAATATAAATCATTCCATTATAAAGATAAATGCATGCATATGTTCATTGTGGCACTATTCACAATTGCAAAGACATGGAATCAACCCAAATGCCCATCAATGATAGACTGGATAAAGAAAATGTGGCATATATACATCATGGAATACTATGCAGCTGTAAAAAGGAATGAGATCATGTCCTTTGCAGGGATATGCAGGGAGCTGGAAGCCATTATCCTCAGCAAACTGATGCAGGAACAGAAAACCAAACACTTGATGTTCTCACTTATAAGTGGGAGCTGAACACACGGACACAGGGTGGGGAACAACACTCACTGAGGCCTATCAGGGAAGGGTGGGGGTGGGAGAGCATTAGGGAAAAGAGCTAATGCACGCTGGGCTTCATACCTAGGTGATGGATGAACAGGTGCAGCAAACCGTCATGACACACGTTTACCTGTGCAACAAACCTGCACATGTACCCTAGAGCTTAAAATAAAAAATAAAAAAAAGACTATCAAGAAATGGCATGGAGAATACATTTGAATGAGCAAGAGTGAAAGTCCAGGCAATATTTCATGTGAAAGAATAAAACACCTAAGTTGGGGGGAAAATATGATTTAACAGGAATATAGAAAAAGCAATTGGTGTAGATAGTAATTAGAATTGATAGATGCAGTACGAAAAAGGAGGGACTAAAGTGAAATTCTCAATTATTCGTTGTGTATACTCTGAGATTATGGTGTCATATACTGAAGTAGAGATGGATGAATGGGAAAAGGTTGGAGAAAGGGAACCAGATAAAATCACTTATATTTTGCACATATTGAGATTACAGGGATTAAACATGTAGGCAGGCATGTTTAATCTGTGTAATTAACAGGAAGGAAGTTAGGCAGAGGCCTAGAGTGAAGATAAAGATTTGGAAGTCACCAGTAGATAATTAATAACTAAAATCATCTGAGTAAATAAGACTGCTTGAGAGGACACCTGATAAAGGAGAATGTAAAGAAAAGAATCTGAAAAATTACCAGTATTGAAGAAGAGGTGTCAGCAATAAAAACTGAGAAATCAGACAGAGTCAGGAGAGAGTAACATCTTAGAATGTATGTGGGGATTAGTTGATGGGGTTGAATGCCAAGATGGATGAAAAAAGCAAAGGACAAATACATTTTGGCTTTTGTATTTAGGAGATGTGACAGTGATAGCTAGCTGTCTTCCAACAATCACTCATCCTTTCTTCCCTAATAACAGAACATGAATTCTTAGCTGGATACACGAAGACTCTCTTTTCCCAGCCTACCTTAAATGTAACCAGGAAACTATGCTTTGGCCACAAAGATACAGGTGATACTTCTGAGAAGGCATTTTTTAAAGGAGAAGGTGTGAGTGCCCCTTTCCTCCCCAACCTCCTCATGCTGCTGGCCTGGAACGCTGACTCAGTTAATGCAACCCCAGCCAATCTCGGGAACCATCAAGTAATGTGAGGTTGAAAATCACAAAATGAGAATGACATACAGAACAGAAAAAACCGGTGTATGAGTTTGTGAAGACACCAGGCCATGAATGAATACTTTCAGCCTTCTTTTGCTTGATAGAATAAACTCTGAGGTGCTTAAGCCTGTAATTTTTAGATTTCAGTTATACTAAAATGCATTTTGCCAAACGATACTAATAAAATAGACAGAAACTGTGTTGCGATTACACACTCTTAAGCTTTTAAGCAAAAATTTCAGTACCATGTAAGCAAAAAGACCAGTACTCCAGGGAAATATAATTCATATTTTGAATGACAACCTAAAATACATAAAACAAAAGCTGACAAAATTACATGGAGGAATTGATAAATCTACACACGCAGTGGGAGACTTCCCGACTCCCTCTCCCTACTCTGAGAGATTTTAACCAGATTACATTCATTAATCATTAGATATAGCAACAAAAATTGGGCACGTATAGGAAAATTTCTGCAAGAAAATTGACAAGCCAGTTACAAAGGAGACGAGATCTCATACATAAAACAAATATGCCATAGTCAAAAAATAAGGATTATACAGAATATCTGAACAACACAAATAAGCTTTTTGTGATGTAGATAGAATCACACACACACACACACACACACACACACACACACACACACAGAGAGAACGAGAGAGAGAGAAAGAGCATATTGATCATCATATTAGGGGACCATACATGAATGACAATGTGATAGTACACAAAATGTATAAAGAATATAAACTAAAAAACAGGCTGGGTGCGGTGCCACATGCCTGTAATCCCAGTACTTTGGGAGGCCAAGGCAGGAGGATTGCTTGAGTCCATGAGTTTGAGACCAGACTGAGCAACATAGTGAGACCTTGTCTCTACAAAAAATCAAAACAACAACAAAAAGCATTACCAACTACAGACAACTCAGTTAAAAAAAAGCCAAGGGGGATGAATCAAGCAATTCTTAAAAGAAGTGTACATGACAATAAAATTCTGAAAACCTGTTCAATCACATTAGTAACCAGGGAAGTGCTAATTAAATCCAAAATGAGATGTCAACAAACTACCCAAGATAGCTAAAATTGTAAAGATCGAAAACACCAAGTATTCGTAAAGACACAAAGTATTAAACATATCTGCACACTACTAGTAGGAATACAAAGTGGCATAACAACTTTGCAAAGCTGTATGACATCATATACTAAAGTTGGAGAGGGGCCAGGTGCAGTGGCTCAGTCCTGTAATCCTAGCACTTTAGGAGGCTGAGGGAGGAGGATTGCTTGAGACCAGGAGTTCAAGACCAGCCTGGGCAACATAGCAAGATGCCATTTCTACAAAAAGAAAAAAAAATTAGCCAGGCGTGGTGGCATGCATCTATAGTCCCAGCTACTTGGGAGGCAGGGGTAGCAGGATCACTTGAGCCCTGAAAGTTGAGGCTGTAGTGAGCTGGGATCACACCACTGCACTCCACTCAGCCTGGGTGACAGAGCAAGACTTTGCCTTTGGATAGAAATAACTTCTGAAAGAAATGTTCACAAGAGCATATTTATAATGCATTTTGTATTTCTCAATAGTAAAGGCTTAAAAATAAATGAAAATAAAATTATAATGGTACAGAAACGCATACAGTATACCATCTTCTGTGAAAGAACATAATACTTTTCCTATTTGTTTTTGTCTATATAATGATACTTTGAATACACACTAAAAAAATTAGTTATCCAGATTGAGGATGGGCTGATAGGAAAAGAAAGAGGGAGATTTTTCACTATATACTTATTTTCTTACTTTTAAATCATATGCATGTATTACCTATTCAAAATACCCATCTGACAAAGGTCTAATATCCAGATTCTACAGGGAACTTAAACACATTTACACGAAAAAAACAATCCCATCAAAAAGTGGGTGAAGGATATGAACAGACATTTCTCAAAAGAAGACATTTATGTGGCCAACAATTATATGAAAAAAAGCTCAACATCACTGATCATTAGAGAAATGCAAATCAAAACCACAACAAGATACCACTTCATGCCAGTCAGAATGGCAATTATTAAAAAGTCAGGAAACAACAGATGCTGGTGAGGCTGTGGACAAATAGGAACACTTTTACACTGTTGGTGGGAATGTAAATTAGTTCAACCATTGTGGAAGACAGTGTGGCAATTCCTCAAGGATCTAGAACCAGAAATACCAGTCGACCCAGCAATCCCATGACTGGGTATATACCCAAAGGAATATAAATCATTCTACTAAAAGACACACACACACGTATGTTTATTGCAGCACTATTTACAGTAGCAAAGACATGGAACCAACCCAAATGCCCATCAATGATAGACTGGATTAAGAAAATGTGGTACATATACAACATGGAATACTATGCAGCCATAAAAAGGAATCAGATCACATCCTTTGCAGGTACTTGGATGAAGCTGGAAACCATCATCCTCAGCAAACTAACACAGGAACAGAAATCCAAACACTGAATGTTCTCTTATAAGTGGGAGTTGAACAATGAGAACACACAGACACAGGGCAGGGAACAAGCCACACCAGGGCCTATCGAGGGGTTGGAGGGGAAGAGGAGAGAAAGCATTAGGACAAATAGCTAATGCAAGCAGGCTTCAAACCTAGATGATGGGGGCCGAGTGTGGTGGCTCACACCTGTAATCCCAGCACTTTGGGAGGCCAAGACGGGTGGATCACCTGAGGTCGGGAGTTTGAGACCAGCCTGACCAACACGGAGAAACCCCATCTCTACTAAAAATACAAAATTCGCCAGGCATGGTGGCTCACACCTGTAATCCCATCACTTTGGGAGGCCGAGGCGGGTGGATCACGAGGTCAAAGACCATCCTGGCTAACACGGTGAAACCCTGTCTCCACTAAAAAATACAAAAAATTAGCCAGGCCTGGTGGCGGGTGACTGTAGTCCCAGCTACTCGGGAGGCTGAAGCAGGAGAATCACTTGAACCTGGGAGGCGGAGGTTATGGTGAGCTGAGATCGCGCCATTGCACTCCAGCCTGGGCAACAAGAGCGAAACTCCATCTCAAAAAACAAAGCAAAACAAAACAAAACAACAATAACAAAAAAACAAGCCTAGATGATGGGTTGATGAGTGCAGCAAACCACCATGGCAGCGTATACCTATGTAACAAACCTACAAGTTCTGCACGTGTATCCTGGAACTTAAAGTAAAATTTTAAAAAAAGAAAATATTGCACCCATTAATATTAGAAAGATCATTCAGAACTGAAGAAAAGAGTCCTTGAAATTAAAAATACAATACTAATGAGAAACTCAGTAACCTCAAACTTTCCATGATACTGCACTGAGCACTTCTTCTTGGGCTGATTTTAATCCATGTCCTCTTTTTGCAGTGAACGATAAGCATGAGTATAACGGCTTTCCTGAGTTGTGTAAGTCCTTCTCGTGAATTATTGAAACTGAGGGTGGTCTTGGAGATTCCTGAGCTTGCAGTTTCTGTCATAAGTGAGGGTAGTCTTAGAGACGCCTACATAATTGTACTTGGGCTTGTATCTGGGTGTCAATAGGGCTGTATTCCTTCTGGGGGTTCTAAGGGAATATCAATTTCCTTGATTTTTCTAGCTTCTAGAGGTCACCTGTATTCTTTGGCCTTAAAACAACACAAATTTGTCACTGTTCTGGAGGTCGTATGTCCAAAATAGGTCCTGCTGGGCTGCATTCGTTCTGGAGACTCTGCAGGACAATCCATTTCTATGTCTTACCCAGCTTCTTGAGACTCAAGAGATCTAACATTTGAGAAACACGAGGAGAATTCCTGGCATCGTGTGGAAGGGACAGCCCATGCCAGTAGCTGAGTATCAGATAGAGAGTAACTATGAGCAGGTGGACAACTCCGAGAGGAGTTTCCTTAAAGAGCTGAAATGAACAGCATGTAATCTGGAGCCAACGGCCTGGGTCTTATTTTCCTGGCTTCGTCATTCAGGAGCTGTGTGATCTTGGGCAAATTACTTCTCTGTGTAACAGTTTTCCTCCTCTGTAAAATGAGAATAATGATTATAGATAGATGTCTTTGTTTACAGTTGCTATAAAGGAATACCTGAGCCTGGGTAATTTATAAAGAAAAGAGGTTTATTTGGCCCATGGTTCTGCAGGCTGTGCAAGAAGCCTGGCATCAGCATCTGCATCTGGGGAGGACCTTCCAGCTGCTTCCATTCATGGCCGAAGGGGAAGAGAAGCCGGTGTATGCAGAGATCATATGGCAAGAGAGGAAGAGAGAGAGAGAATGGGAGGTAGCAGGCTCTTCTCAACAACCAACTCTCATGGAACTCATAAGATTGAGAACTCACCACCGCCCCAGAGACAGCATTCATCTATTCATGAGGGATATGTCCCCGTGACTAAAACACTTCCCATTATGCCCTACCTCCTACACTGGGTTCAAATTTCTCTTTTTTATTATTATTTATTTATTTATTTATTTGAGACGGAGTCTCGCTCTGTCACCCAAGCTGGAGTGCAGTGGTGCACTCTCGGCTCACTGCAAGCTCCGCCTCCCCGGTTCATGCCATTCTTCTGCCTCAGCCTCCCGAGTAGCTGGGACTACAGGCACCACCACCACGCCCGGCTAATTTTTTTTTTTGTATTTTTAGTAGAGACGAGGTTTCACCATGTTAGCCAGAATGATCTTGATCTCCTCACCTTGTGATCTGTCCGCCTCAGCCTCCCAAAGTGCTGGGATTACAGGCGTGAGCCACTGTGCCCGGCCCTCTTTTATTTTTAAAATTTCTTTTTATTTATTTATTTTTGTAAGAGACAGGGTCTCACCATATTACCTAGGCTGATCTCAAACTCCTGGCCTCAAGTGATCCTCCTATCTTGGCTTCCTGAGTAGCTGGGATTACACATAAGCCACCATCTAGGGATCAAATTTCAGCATGAGATTTGGAGAGGATAAATATCCAAACCATAGTAATAACTCATAGGGTTTGTGACTGAATTAGTTAATAGAGAATGCTTATAGTGCCTAGCATATAGTAAGCACTGTATTAATGTTTATATTACTGTTATTATTTAACATATTGTAATATATTGAGAAGGTATATACATGGGAAGACTAGAGATGAATTAGTGATATGTATAATATATATTGTATATGTATGTATGGAAAACAAAACAAATAATTAAGCCAGAGACTTATAATTTCAGGTAAAACAAAAAGCACTCCATAAAAAGTAAATGGCTCACTTGTGAATATTGTTAAAATCCTCATCATAATAAAATGCAACCTATTGATTTACCCCAAATTATGATATACCCATATTAGGCTAGGCGCGGTGGCTCACACCTACAATTCCAGCACTTTGGGAGGCTAAGGTGGGCGGATCGCTTGAGCCCAGGAGTTCAAGACCAGCCTGGGCAACATGGTGAAGCCCCATCTCTACTAAATAATAAATAAATGAATAAATAAATAAATAAATACATAAAATACCCATATTAGAAGGAGGGTACATGAGAAATATGTACGTGAGTGTCAAGGGCCTGAGTGTCTGAAAGAAAGCTAATTCCTTATTTCCATTGTGTTGTCTGTAGATAACTGCTTAAAACTGAAAGCCTAGAAATACCAATACAAACATGTTATTTAGACATATGAAAGTAAACAGCAAAAGATAGTAAACTGAGTTCAAAGTGATTACCTTTGAGAAGCTGAAATTTGAGGGTGAAGAGAGCAGATGACAACTGTTTTATTCTAAGAAACCACAAAGAACAATCTGACTAAGTAAATATAGGTAAAATGTTCATGACATTCAAAATGAAATACTTATTTTTAAAAGTTCAAATGCAAAGGACAAACAGGCAGTTATAACTGAACAAAACGCATAAGACTCTGCTTCATATATGAAGTCCTCTGTTCAAAATCAATAAACTGGATTCCACCCCTGGAAAGATACAGCAGATGCACTTGTCTCCACTCAGCCTGTTAAGTTCATTCATCTGCAAACCATAGACATTATCCATCAAACTAACATACAGAGACTCTGAAAGGTAAAGAAAAACAGGCACCCAGGCTAAGGGCCTCAGGAACCAGGGAGCTAAACAGGCATGAGCTCTCTGTGTCTTTCGGCCTCACATAGATAGCCCTGACCAGGTGGTTCGAAAAACCTGCAATCCAGAAACACTAACAAGTGCATACAAAAAGGCCTGGAAAAGTGCTCTCTCTCGCTACAAGACCAGGAAGGGGCAACAGAGAAAAAAAACTTTTAGACAAAACCTACTCCAGGCAAATACCACAGATAATAAAACAACACAAAACGGTGGACTTGATGCATCTCTCATCAGCAAAGACTCAGTGGTTAGCTTAGGCTCCTGCATTTGCCTGGCTGTCTGGGGATGCCCCTCCACTACTATGGGGTCATATGAGAAAAAGCCACTGGGGAGCTGGGACTTTCATCCCTGCACAGTGGTAATGGGTAGCTTTCCTTCCATGCCCGTGGGAGCCACATCAGGGCTGGACTTCCGTTCCTACCTCGCAGTCATGCGACAGTCTTCCCATCACCACAGGTATGGTGTGAGAGGAGGCCAAATGAAAATCCAAGACCTTCATCCCTCGGAGAGGTAATGAGGCCCCATCCAACCTAACAATATCAGAGAAGACAGCATGAAGAGCAGAAACAAGGTACCCTCTCCTGTCAGACAGGTGATGTCACCAGAGGTCTCCTGGGGAGCCTGAACTGCCAACCCCACCTAGCAGTAAGGAGGTGTCTCTCTCCCCACAGACTGTCAACAGAGTTCAAGTAGGGAACTTGAACAAGTAGGAATTCACGTCCACCTGGCGGTAGTACAGCAAGCCCTACCAATTCCCACACTGGCCCAGAGGATGCCTGCTAAAAAAGAGGACTCAAATAAGATCTAGAGTCTAAGGTTTCCACCATACGTTACAAAATCATTTGAATAACCAAGAACCAGGAAACCTCAACTTGAAAAAGGAAACGACCAATCAACAGATACTAAAACTGAAGTGATGCATGTATCAGAATTATTTCATAAGGATTTTAAAGCAGTCCTCATAAAAATGTTTTAATAAGCATATGAACACACTTGAAACAATAAAAAAATTTCAACAAAGAAATAGAGAAGAGAGGAAGAAACCAAAGATTTTAGAACTAAAAAATAACCAATATTAAAAACTCAATAGATGGGCTCAAAAGAATGGAGACAATAGAAGAAATATTCTGAGTGCCTGAAAATAAAATAAAAATGATCTAATCTAAATAATGAAGAGAAAACAGACTGAGAAAAAAATGCACAGAACCTCAGAGACATGTGGGACAGTAACAAAAAAATCTAACATTTGTGTCATTGGAGTTCCAGAAAAGAAAAAGAAGAGAAAGGAATGGGGGCTGAATGGGGGCTAAACAAGTATTTGAAGAAATAATGAATGAAAATTTCTGAAACTTCTCAAAAGATATACACTTACAGATAGAAGCTGAGCAAATCCCAAAAGGGAAAAAAACAAAGAAATTCACACTAAGAAAGAATTATAGTCAAACTTCTGAAAACTACAGAGAAAGAAAGAATGCGGAAAGCGTTCAGAGAGAAACTACACGTTACCCATAGGAGAAAAACAATTTGAATGACAGTGTGTGATACTAAGAACGATGGCTCCGCAAAGATGGTCACATCCTAATTCCCAGAAATGGTGAATATGTGGGGTTACATGGCAAAAGGGAAGTCAGGTTTCAGATCAAATCTAGATGGCTAAATCGGCTGTCCTTAAAACAGGGAGATTAATTATCTTGGATTATCTGGGTGGGCTGAATATAATCACAAATTTGCTTAAAAGGTAAAGCAGGAGGGCCAGGCGAGGGGGCTCACACCTGTAATTCCAACACTTTGGGAGGCTGAGGCGGGCGGATCACCTGAGGTCGGGAGTGTGAGACCAGCCTGACCAACATCGAGAAACCCCGTCTCTACTAAAACATACAAAATTAGCAGGGCGTGGTGACACATGCCTGTAATCCCAGCTACTTGGAAGGCTGAGGCAGGAGAATCGCTCGAACCCGGAAGGCAGAGGTTGTGGTGAGCCAAGATCGCGCCACTGCACTCCAGCCTGGGCAACAAGAGCAAATCTCCGCCTAAAAAATAAAAAAGTAAAAACAAACAAACAAACAAAAAAAAAAACAGTTAAAGCAGAGGCAATAAAACAGAGTCAGAGAAAGATGTGACTACAAAAGAGCGGTCAGAGAGATACAACGTTGATGACGTTGAAGTTGGAGGAAAGGACAGCAAACTGAAATGTGGCACCCACTAGAAGCTAGACAAGTCGCAGAAAACAGAAACAGATTCTTTCTTACAGCCTGTAGAAAGGAATACTGCCCTTTTGACACCTTGATTTTAGTTCAGTAAGACCCATGTTGGCCTTCTAAAATACAGAACTGTATGTTAAAAAAAAAAGAGTTATTTTAAGCAACTAAATTTTTGATAACTTATTTCAGCAGCAATAGAAAATTAACATGCAGTTTTAACTAATATCTCATCAGAAACTCTGGAGGCTAGAAGGAAGTAGCACATTTTTCAAGTGCTAAAAAAAAAAGAACTATCAACTTAGAATTTTGCATCAGGCAAAAATATCCTTCAGGAGAACGTGGAAATCAAGACATTCTCAGTCCTCCAAAAATTTATACGTTTAGGCTCTAACTCCTAATGTAACTGTATTTGGAGATAGGGCTTTTAAGAGGTAATTACGGTTAAATGAGGGAGGGGTCCTAATCTGATAAGACAGGTGGCCTTATAGAGAGACATTCTCTCTCCATAGGCAGGCAGGCAGGTGGTCACTAGGGAATGGCCTGTAAGCACATAGTGAGAATCTGGTTTTCGTCTACAAGCCAGGAAAAGAGCCCTCAGCAGAACCTGACCATGCTCGCACCAAGATCTTTGAGTTCCAGCCTCCCTGTGAGAAAATAAATTGTTGTTGTTTAGTCCACCCAGTCTATGGTACTTTGTTATGGCAGCCTGAGCTAAGACGACTACCAACCACTCTGCACACATCAATTTGACAACTTAGATAAAAGGGACCAGTTCCTGAAAACACACAAACTACCACAACCCTCTCAATATTAAGTAGACAACATGAATAGCCCTGTAACTCTTAAAGAAACTGAGTTTGTAATCTTAAAACTTCCAAAAAAGAAATCTCTAGACCCAGACAGTTTCTCTGGAGAATTCTACCAAATATTTGAAGAATTAACATAATTAACATCAATTCTACACAGTTTTTTCCAGAAAAAACTGAGAAGAGAAGGGAATACTTCCCAGTTTATTGTGTGAGGCTATGATTTCCCTGACACGAAAACTGGACAAAGTATAGAAAAAGAAAACACAAACTATACACAATCTCTGGCAGAATAATCAATATAAAGGAACACATTCCAACTTATTTTATGAGGCCAGGGTTATCCTGATACCTAAGCCAGAAATAGTAACAAAAGAAAAAAAAAAAGAGAGAGAGACAGAAAGAAAAAAAAGTGATACCCTTCATAAATATGATACAAAAACCCTTAACAAAATATTAGCAAAATATTAGCAAATACAAATAATTTAAAAAGTATATACCACAACTAAGTGGAGTTTATTCCACAGATACAAGGCTGGTTCAATATTAAAAAATCAGTTAGTGTAATCTACCATACCAACAGACTCAAGAAGTAAAATCACATTATCATGTCAATTGGTACAGAAACAGCACTGAACAAAATTCAACTCCCATTCATGATAAAACCTCAAGTTTGTTTCAGAAAGTGGTCCTTGGACAAGGAGGATTGATGTTCTGTGGAAATGCGTGAGAAATAAAAATTCTCATATCCCATCCCATAGCTACTAAATCAGAATCTGAATTCAAATGCAAATGCAAGTACAGTGTCAGAAGCACTGTTCTATAAGAGAGCAACAGAAAAACTGTTAGTGCACTTCCCTTCCCTTGCCTTTCCCTTCCCTTTCTCTTAGACAGAGTTTCGCTTCTGTCACCCAGGCTCGAGTGCAATGGTGCAATCTTGGCTCACTGCAACCTCCGCCTCCTGGGTTAAAGCAATTCTCCTGCCTCAGCCTCCTGGGTAGCTGGGATTACAGGCGCCCACCACGACACCTGACTACTTTTTGTATTTTTAGTGGAGATGAGGTTTCACCATATTGGCCAGGTTGGTCTGGAACTCCTGACCTCAGGTGATCCACCCACCTCGACCTCCCAAAGTGCTGGGATTACAGGTATGAGCCACTGCGCCCGGCCTGTTAGTGCACTTTCGGTAGGGTTGCTGTTGAAAACTGTTCTGTCATTAACCATCCAAAGATCTATCAAAACATTTCTCAAACATCAAGAACCATGAAATCTTTACCACAGATGAAATAAATTACTATTTAATTTTATTAATATAAACCATGTATCCAGTTTCCTTTATTGCCATGTCTTTCAGGAAGATCAGAGACAATTTAACAGTTCAAAGTTCATAACTGTGTAAGACCATATATTCTAAACTTGACTTGGGGTTGACAGTCTCTTCTTCATTTTCTCTGATCTTAGTTTTTATTATCTAGTCTTGTCATCTTACTATAGGGATTGTTAGATGTCTCCTAAAATCCACTAAAAGTAAAAGAAAGCAACAAATAAACAGATGAACAAATAAGAACTCACCAGGGTCTTGGTCATTTTTGGTTCTTCGGACAAAGGGGCAGAGATCTGAGAAAACAGATGGATAGAGGTATGAGAGATGAGAGAAAACAGATGAGAGAAGGAAGTGTGCCAGTGTCACACATGGACACATACATCATTTAGTGCCCATGCACCTTACTCAAAAATTTATTTCTGGAGCTACAACATTAAAATATCATCCCATCCCATATTGTACAAAGATTTAAGTGCAAACATTTTACCATAACATGGTTAATAAAAAAGAAAGGTTAGAAACATTTAGATATCCAATAATTGTGGAGTGCTTAAATACTTTATAAAATATCCAAAGGACATACTGTTCTATTACATCATTATACTATCTGACTTCACAGGCCCTTCAAGTTATCATCAACCCTGGTACCTAACTCCTCACTACTACTCTTCAATCTGCTCTAAGTGTCAATTGGTGCCCAGAGAGTACTCCCAGAAGCCATTACTGAAACCTCAGATTCACTGATTCCCATGCCTTGTTGCCCATGAGCCCTGCATCACTCATCCTACAATTCCTGATCAGAGTCTTCAATTCCTCTACCGTAATTGTTCTGGCTCTCTACCAATCAATCCCATGTCCGCATGACTGACCTCTATGCCTGTATGACTACCCACCGCGCATCTCCATCAGCCATCCCAAGAGTGCCAATCCCAGGCACACCTGTACTTGCACTGGGGCCTTAGCACACAAACACATCTCCCTCTGCTGACACAACTGGGCTATAAACTCCTCCACATAACCAATAGGAACTCAGTGAACAAATCTGGCACAATTCTTGAATGTATAGAATAAATTTATAAATAGAAAACACTTCTAAGACTATTTACAGAGGATGAATTAAGGAAATAAGAAAACTCTTCATCTGCAGTAGTGAAAGCTAAATGTTGTCGGAAATAGCATCTAAAATACCACTCCTCTGTCAGGGCCAGAGAGACATTTTCAGAAAGAAAAGCACTTGCAGAGTATCTCTGTGTTTGAGAGAAGTACTGAAAGAAGTAATCCAAATAAATGTAAATTGAATCACACAAGAAATGTTGAATAGGAAACGACTGTTCAGCAATAATTATTGCAAAAGGTATATAATTATAAAAAAGGACAATGTGACAATGTGATAAAGAGGCCACTAAAGAGAAAATTAATAATACCCTACGATAAAACATTCCTAATAATCTCAGGAAAAAATGGAAAAAATGGGGTGCAGAATGGAAACAATGAGCAGAAATTTAATCAATCCAATGAAAATATTATATAAAGAAAAGGGGCCGGGCGCGGTGGCTCAAGCCTGTAATCCCAGCACTTTGGGAGGCCGAGACGGGCGGATCACGAGATCAGGAGATCGAGACCATCCTGGCTAACACTGTGAAACCCCGTCTCTACTAAAAAAATACAAAAAACTAGCCGGGCGAGGTGGCGGGCGCCTGTAGTCCCAGCTACTCGGGCGGCTGAGGCAGGAGAATGGCGTGAACCCGGGAGGCGGAGCTTGCAGTGAGCTGAGATCCGGCCACTGCACTCCAGCCCGGGCGACAGAGCGAGACTCCGTCTCAAAAAAAAAAAAAAAAAAAAAAAAAAAAGAAAAGGGAGAATAAAGGAGTTAAACAGTAAACATCAAATGGAAGGCATAAAGTCAGATAAATCATTATTACACTAAACTGAGAGGTAAAATTCTACCAACAGAGACTATAAGTTGGATTTGAAAAAAACAAAAGATATCTATTGTAAACAAATGGGTAATCTGACACAGAGACAAATATGGATATAAAATAAAGCTCCAGGAAAAGACACATCATCCAAATGCAATAAAAGTAAAAATAGGTGTGGCAATGTAACTATCAAAGTGGAATTTGATGTTAAAGTGTTTTTCTTTTTTCTTTTTGGTTGAAAAAAGGGATCCTATAATAATACCATTTAATACATGAAAAAGGATAAAAAATGCATTAACCATTAGGTGTACGTATGCCCATCCTTCAGACACACAAATAAAATTAGCAAAAAAGCACATATAACTGCAAAGTGAACTATTAAAGTAAGAGATTCTTACTGTATCTCTTCCAGAATATGAAACAAGTAGATCAAAATTAGGAAAAATAAAGATTTGAAAAATACCAACAGGCAAGACTTAATTAGAGAGAATTTTGTCCATACAACAAAATATAATTTTTCTCTTATATCTGTTGAAAAAAGTTCGTTGAGTAACTTGGCTTCAAGGAAAATCTTGATAAACTGTTAAAAGTTGAGACTTGATAGTCTGCATTTTCTGACAATAGAATAAAATAAAAAACAGCCAAAACTTTAATAATTGGGGAATGAAGAAACGTTAATAATTTGGGAATAACTTTAATAATATAAAACTTTAATAATTTGGGAATGAAGAAACTCTCCTAAATAACTAAGGATCAAAGGGAAACATCAAGATGAATTTATACATTTCTTTTTTGTTCTTTTCTCTTTTTTTTTTTTGAGACGCAGTCTTGCTCTGTCACCCAGGCTGGAGCGCAGTGGCCGAATCTCAGCTCACTGCAACCTCCGCCTCCCGGGTTCACGCCATTCTCCTGCCTCAGCCTCCCGAGTAGCTGGGACTACAGGCGCCCGCCACCTCGCCCGGCTAATTTTTTGTATTTTTAATAGAGACGGGGTTTCACTGTGTTCGCCAGGATGGTCTCGATCTCCTGACCTCGTGATCCGCCCGTCTCGGCCTCCCAAAGTGCTGGGATTACAGGCTTGAGCCACCGCGCCCGGCCTATACATTTCATAGATAAAGATGTAGTTAAAGAAACTTTACTACCCTAAATGTATCCAGCATAAAACTTAATAAAATAAGGAAAAGAACAACAAATTACATCAAAAAGTGGGAAACAAAGTACGTAAAAAAAAAAGAAAAAGAAAAAATTTCAATAAAAGAGTAGGGAGTATTTTATTGGACATTTCAAAATGTCCAGTAAAACAGACCTTTCAGACGCTTGATTCTTTTTAAATAAGGAAAGAATGAATCATATATAAATAAAATAACCGTAATGATAAAGGAGCTACTAGTCTTGGATATGAAACAGAACAAAATGGAAATGGAAACATGCAATTCTATGTAACATATTCTTTAAATCTTTAGCAAAATACATCATGATAATGAAACAGAAACGAAACAGATCAGTACGTATAAAAGAGAGGAAACTAAGATGTGCATCATTCACTCCTCAGATCCCTCTTTAGTTCCCAGTCATCCTCCCCAACAACCCCACAGTCCGCCCTCACTCTGCCCTCAGATCCACCACCAGAGACCCCCAGTCCGTCCTCACTGCGCCTGCAGATCCACCACCAGAGACCCCTCAGTGCCCTCTCACTCCTCCCTCAGCTCCACCATCAGAGATCGCTCGGACTTCCACTATTCCATCCATTGACCGTCCGTCCCCATCACTGACCGGAGGGCTCACGACAGACATCAGAGATTCTTCTTGCTCAGTCCACAGATGCTGCCATCCCTCTATTCACCTGCCCCTCACCCACGTTCTCTCAGGACAGTGGTCATTTGCTTCGGGCGGTGACTATAGTCGCAAGAACCAGAACAGGATCCACTTCCTTTTTCTCAATGCCTCCCAGGCCCAGAGGTACTTCTTACAGCGCTGCCTGGGTGTGCGCATGCTCAGCAGTCTTCGTGGCCGAAGGTTGCCAGTAGTCAACATGGCGCTTTGCCAAACAGGCTCCCGTTTCAGTGGCTTAGGCTGGGCGCCAGTATGGCGGCGCCCATGTAGACACTCTGACCTGTGTGCGGCCATGTTGCGGTGATGTAGAGACTGAGGGGCTGAGGGTTGTCCAGAGGGAAGGAAGCAAGAGAGGTGTGTCCCATCATACTAAGCCAGGACACAATCAAAGCCTGTCACCTCAGGTTACAGTCTTTCTCCAGTGCTTCTGTGGACACAACAACAGTGTTAACCAACAGGAACTAATCAGCATTTATGTAATACCACAAACGCAGAGGAATACACATTTTTTTTTTCATGTCCATGGGACACTTAGCAAGATATGAGGTAACCTGGGCCATAAAACAAATCTCAGCAAATTTAAAACAACTGAAATCATACAGAGTTTGTTCTCTGAACACAAAAGAATTAAACTAGAAATCCGTAACAGGAGGATAAAAGGAAAATCTCCAAACGCGTGAAAACACATGCTAAACAATCCATTGTTCAAAGAGAAAGTCTCAGATTTTTAAAACACATTGAAATGAATGGAAGTGCAACACAACATATCAAAATTTGTGGGATGTGGCCAAATCAGTGGTGAGAGAGAAATTTATATCACTAAGGGCTTACATCAGAAAAGAAAAAAATTTTGAAGTAATAACCAAGCTCCCCACATACTAGAAAAAGAAGAGCAAAATAAACCAAAAGCAAGTGAAAAAAAGTAAATAATAAGAATAAGAAGATAACTCAATAAAGTGTAAAAAGAAAAATAGAGAAAAACCGATTAAACAAAAGCTGGTTCTATAAATGTCAATAAAATTGACAAGCCTACAGAGGAGACACAAAACATCAATATCAAGAAGGAAACAGGAGATACCACTGTAGACCATGACAAAATCAAAAGAACAAAGAGAATACTACAAACGACTCTACAAACATTTTACAATATAGATGAAATGCATTAATTCTTGAAAAAGCACAAATTCTCTCTTACAACATGAAATAGTTATGTTGAATAGCCCTAGAACTGAAGTCATAATTTGAAACATTTGAAAAAGAAATCGTCAGGTCTGGATAGCTAGATCAGAGAATTCTAACAAACATTTAAAGGTTAACACGAATTATATCCAGTCTCTTCCAGAATAAAGGATAGAAAGAAGCCAATAGAAAGATATTCCAACTCATGAGGCCAGTGTTACTCTGATATCAGAACTAAAGACAGAAGAAGAATGGAAATCAGTATTCTTCATGAATCTAGATGGAAAAAATTCTCAACCAAATAATAGCAAAAATAATTCAACAATATATAAAAATAACTGCAAACCACAAACAAGTGATGTTTGTTCCAGGAATAAAAAGCTGTCTTGGTATTCAAAAATCAATTCATGTAACCCGCCACATTAGCAAGCTAAAGATAAGCATATTACGTGATTATATCAATGCAGGAAAAGCATTTGAAAAAAATTCAACACCCATTTATAATGAAAAAACAAACTTTTAGGAATTAGGAACAGAGGTAAACTTTCTAACTTTTAAGTTAGAAAAAAATCTACAGCTAACATCAAACTAAAAGATGAAAGAGACTGAATGCTTTCCCATTCAGTTTGGGAAGAAGGAAAATAGGTCTGTGCTCATCATTTTTATTCTACGTAGCTCTGGAAGACCCAGCCAACTCACAAAAATTCTCTCCATAACCAGACTCTAGCCATGCTCCTTCGAACTCTCTTGTCAACTAAACCCTGGCTTTTGGGCTTTTGTGTTGTCTATGCATTGCCCAATATTAGTAAGAATCCTAGCAATTTAGTCAGAATCCTCCATCTTCAAATCTGATCACCATTGATATCTAATTTTTTTCTTATTGTCTACCATCCCCAGGTGATATCTGATCACTCTGGCATGGTTTCAGCAAGAGTCCTGTGAGGTCAGTTTAGCCACATTCCCTCCTATTAGTAATTTTCCATACACTACCAACCCTCCACCCTACTCTGTGGCTGTAAAATCTCTACTTTCCCTTATATTCAGAGGGAAACCTGAATATACGGAAACTGGAAATTACTGCAAGACCCTATTGCAGTAATCTCTATATCTATTGCAATAATCCCTCTTAATAAGGTCTGTCTTACTATTTTTTAACAGGTGTCACAAATAGTTTTTTCTATAATACAGCTCAACAAAACAAGTCCAACATAGAAGAATAAAATGGGAGGAATTATTCTACCCAATTTTTTAACTTTTTACGTAGTTACAGAAATCAAGACAGTGTGGTATTAGCAGGGAGATAGACAGTTCAATAAAACAGAATTGAGAACTCAGAAATAGATCCATACAAGTACAACCAACTGACTTTTGAAAAAGGTGCTATATCAATTCAATAGTAGAGTGGTTCTGGAGCAGTTGGATATCATAGACAAAACAACAAACCTCAATCTAACCTCATGTCTTTATTTAAAAAAAGGATCGGCCAGGCACGGTGGCTCACACCTGTAATCCCAGCACTTTGGGAGGCCGAGGAGGGTGGATCACGAGGTCAGATCGAGACCATCCTGGCCAACACGGTGAAACCCTGTCTCTACTAAAAACACAAAAAAATTGGCCGGGCATGGTGGCGGGAGCCTGTGTTCCCAGCTACTTGGGAGAATGGTGTGAACTCTGGAGGCAGAGCTTGCAGTGAGCCGAGATGGCACCACTGCACTCCAGCCAGGGCGACAGAGTGAGACTCCGTCTCAAAAAAAAAAAAAAAAAAAAAAGGATCATAGATCTCAATGTAAAAATATGAAATTTAATGAGAAATTCTTCAGGACATAGGACTTGATGAATAATTATTAGACATGACACCAAAAAAAACCACACATACACACACAATCAAAGAATTTATTATTGGGATGTTATCAAAATTTAAAACTTTTGCCCTGCATAAGAGCCTGTTAATAAAAAGACAAGGTAAAAGCTGGGAGAAAACTGCAAATCACACTTGATAAACCATATCTGACAAGGAGCTCATATCTAGAATATTCTTGAAGTTTTCCAAAGTCAACAACAACAAGAAAAAACAATCCAATTAGAAAATGGGCTAAAGGCATGAACAGATATTTCCCACCAGCCATGTACAAGTGTTCCAATTTCTCCACATCCTCATTAACACTTGTGGCTTTTTTTTTGGATACTATACATTATAATGGATGTGAAATGGTATCTTATTGTGGTTTTGAATTAAATTTCCCTAATGATTAGTGATGTGGAGCATCTTGTGCATTTATGTATGTTCTTTGAAGAAACATCTATTCAAATCTTTTGCCCATTTTTGAATCATCTTGTTTGTATCTTTTGTTGTCAAATTTGGCAGTTCTTTATATAGTCTCGATATTAATCTTGTATCAGTATGTATGATCTGCAAATATTTTCTTGCAATCCATGAGTTGCCTTTTCAATCTATTGATAGTGTCCTTTGATGCACAAAATATTTTTATTTTGATGAAATCTGTTATTCTTGTATTGCCTGTGCTTTTGGTGTCTTTGATCCAAGAAATCATTGCTAAACCCAAATCACAAAACTTTTCTTTTATTCTTTCTTCTAAGACCTTTATAGTTTTAAGTCTTATGTTTAGGCCTTTGATTCAGTTTGAGTTAATTTATGTATATAGTATAAATAAGGGCCCAATATCACTCTTTACATGTGGATACACTGTACCCACCTTTGCCAACACCATTTGTTGAAAAGATTGACCTTTCACATGGTCTTGGCACCCTGGGTGAAAATCATTTGAATGTATGTACAAGGATTTATTTGTGGGCTCTTTGTTCTATTCTTTTGATTTATATGTCTGATATCTGTCTTCCTTTTTTTTTTGAGACATAGTCTCACTCTGTCACCTAGGCTGGAATGCAGTGGCACAATCTTGGCTCACTGCAACCTCCACTTCCTGGGTTCAAGTGGTTCTTCTGCCTCAGCCTCCCAAGTAGCTGAGACTAGAGGCACGTGTCACCACGCCCAGCTAATTTTTATATTTTTAGTAGAGACGGGGTTTCACCATGTTGACCAGGCTGGTCTCAAACTCCCGACCTCAAGTGATTTGCCTGCCTTGGCCTCCCAAAGTGCTGGCATTACATATATATCTGTCTTTATGCCACACTGTGTAGTATGCTGTTTTGATTGCTATAACGTTAAAGTAAGTTTTGAAATCAGGAAGCATGAGTCCAACTTTATTCTTTTTATTCCAGATTGTTCAGGCTACTTGGACTTCTTTAAGACTTCTTATAAATGTTAGGATACATTTTTTGATTTCTGCAAAAAACATCTTTAGAATTTAAATAGGGATTGCATTGAACCTGCACACTGCTTTGGAAAGTATTGCCACTTAACAATATTAAATGTTGTAATCTGGCGGGGCGCAGTGGCTCACGCCTGTAATCCTAGCACTTTGGGAGGCCGAGGCTGGCGGATCACGAGGTCGGGAGATCGAGACCATCCTGGCCAACATGGTGAAACCCTGTCTCTACTAAAAACACAAAAGAATTAGCTGGACGTGGTGGCGGGCGCCTGTAGTCCCAGCTACTCGGGAGACTGAGGCAGGAGAATGGCTTCAACCCAGGAGGTGGAGCTTGCAGTGAGCCGAGACGATGCCACTACAATCCAGCCTGGGTGACAGAGCGTCTCAAAAAAAAAAAAAAAAAAAGTGAGATAGAAATAATTTTTTAAAACTTACTTTTCAAAATTTGCAAAACTACATAAGTGTAAAAGAAATTTACATTTTGTCCCTGGATTGATATAAGACAAAACATTGTGTGGGAAAGCTAGAGTTGAGGACGAACGAGATTCTGAGAATAAAAATCCCTGGTACATAGCCAAAATTTCAGGGTCAACTTCAGATTTTCAAGGGCCATAGAATAGGTAACCTGAAGCCACCGTCTCCAATAGATAAAAGGAACCAGGTAATATCTGTGTTCCAGGGAGAAAACATAGAAAACTGGCTGAGTTCTATCACTGACAAAACTTAGTGGGAAGGAGGGATCTGGAAGGTGGGAGGGTGGAGGGATCCCCGGCTTGGAGGGTGGGGAAGGGCTGTGCTTCAGCCTCCCCCTCCCGCTGCCCCTCCCCCCTCCCGCTGCCCCTCCCCCTCCCGCTGCCCCTCCCCCTCCCGCTGCCCCTCCCCCTCCCGCTGCTCCTCCCCCTCCCGCTGCCCCGCCCCGTCCCGCTGCCCCGCCCCGTCCCGCTGCCCCTCCCCAACAAAGGAGCCCTTTGTGATATGAAGGCCCCAGCTCTGTGATGCAGGCCTGGGCCCCAGTCCCTAGTCTCCAAGGGGATGCCCAGAGCTCAGTTGCTTGAAAGCAATGCACCTATTCACATGGAGAATCTTCCCTTTCCTCTAAAATTACTTAGTGCCTCGTCGCTAAATGCCCCCAGCTCCACATCATGGGTGTTGGATATCTTCCTCACCTTGGTGTTTGCCCTGGGGTTCTTCTTCCTATTACTCCTCTACTTCTCTTACCTCGGTTGTGACGACCCACCTTCACCATCGCCGGGGAAGAGAAAGGTAAGGAGCCCTCAGTCCGGACCCACAGAGCTTGATTCTTTCTTTTTATTATAAGTTCCACTTTTCCAAATCCAGTGGAGAGACTTCTGCCATGGGAAGTCTCAGGAGAGACCAGAACATCATCTTTCCAGAGAGAGGCAGGGCAGCCAGGGTTGGTAGGGGTAGATCGTGTACTGGGATTTCCATCCCAAGCTCTCAGTCTGTCTGTGGGTGAGCGCAGGAGGCGTCAAGACAAAATCAAACCTGTGGGCTCAGCGCCAGGACCGGTCATGAGATGGAGGAGGTCTCTGTCCGACGCCAGACCCTGAGCCCTGACTCATCAGCTCCTGGGGCAGGTGGCTCGGGGCCCAGTCTCCTCTGTATGGGGTGATCTGGGGGCTGTGCTGAGCCCCCGAGGGCCTCCCACCGGGGCCTGGCGTCTCCTGGGAAGCAGAATCCTACCTGACAGCTCAGCGGTGCCTGTGGGCCTGAGCCTGGGTGTTCCTCGAGCAGAGGAACAGGGACTGACGGCCTCATATTGAAAATCCCTCTTTGTGTGTGTATGTGTGTGTGTGTGTGTGTGTGTGTTTTGAGACTTAGTCTTGCTCTGCCGCACAGGCTGCAGTGAAATGGAGCGATACTGGCTCACTGCAACCTCTGCTTCCCGAGTTCAAGCTATTCTCCTGTCTTAGCCTCCTGAGTAGCTGGGGATTACAGGCACCCGCCACCACGCCCGGCTAATTTTTGTATTTTTAGTAGAGACGGGGTTTCACCATGGCCAGGCTGGTCTCAAACTCCTGACCTCAGGTGATCCACCCACCTCGGCCTCCCAAAGTGCTCGGATTACAGGTGTGAGCCACCGCGCCCGGCCCCCTCTTCCTGTTTTTCTAAGAAGAAAAGCAGTTTGTCATCCATTTAAACATGAGTGGGAGGAAGCACACAGAGCTCCCTGAGCGAGACAGAGCCATGTGGTTGTGAGTGCAGGGTGCCATGGCTGGGCTGGGGGCGGAGATTGAGAGCCAGTCCTAGCTCCTCTCCCTTTCTTGTCTCCCAGTGTCATCTTGTCTCCCCGCGTCATCTTGTCTCCCAGTGTCCAGTAGGGCGGAGAGGGAGGCCCAGAGGCAGGATGAAAAACCACAGTCTGAGAGGTAAGGCTCTGCCAGGGCACACCAGAGTTAATTTGATGGCACACTAGAATTAATTTGATCCCGTCTGTCCCGGAGGGAACTGACTCTGAAGAAGTCAGTTGAAGAAGCCTGAGGCGGGGGCTCATAGGAAGGAAATCAGAACCCCGGGTCCTTCTCAGATTCCCTGCTGGAATGAAGCCTTGGTGGGCCAGGGACTGGGCCTTACCCAGCAGGGGGCAGCGTGTGTGTAGTGGGGAGAACAATGCCTGCCTGGATGGGAGGGGGGTGAGGGGGCCTCCTGGCCCCTGGGAACAGCTGTTCAACTCTGCTAAGGCTGATTCCTCTTTGAGACCACCCCAGTCCTTTCTCCCCACAGGGCAGTTGTGAGGACTGTGGGGGTGGGGGGGGTCCGTGTGTGGAAGCCTTTGTGAATGACAAAGCCCTGCCCGCCATGCCTTGCTATCACCCTCGGGGCCATGTGGCTCTGGACACAGATGTGCGGGTTCCAGGGTCTAATTCCCCATGGTCTTCCCTAAAGCAACATGCACTCATCCTCCTGTGAGATCCCAGGCCCCTCCTGCACTGCCCTCACCCAGTCTCCTGATTTCCAGCTTGTAGAGCTTGGCGGAGAGACCTGGAGGAGATTTGGAACCTGTTTTCACAACTGCAGAGGTGAGGCACTTCCCCTTCCCTTCATCCTTCCTACCAGGGCTGGGATGCGACCCCAGGGCCATAGGCAGCCTGGAGCTGACCTGAGATGGGGAGACCAGGGGCACAGAGGATGGGAGTAAAACCCTGGGGCAAGGGGTAGCAGGAGAATTGGGCAGTCAGGATGTGGGGTGGTGGAGGGGCGGTGACCCGAGCTCCCACTCTGCCCCTCGGCCCTACCTGCTCCTGGCTGCAGCTTGTCCTCCTGTCTCCTGCAGCCTCCTGGGGCCGCTCCCTGACAAAGATGACTTTGATCAGCTCTCCGGTCCAGACCCCCCAGGTGAGGTGGGCAAAAGAGCACCTGATGGATCCTCCCGGTCCTCTCATGAGCCTGTGGAAGATGCTGCTCCCGTGCTTTCCCCGTTAGCTTCCCCGGATCCTCGAACCAAGCATCCTCAGCATCTGGCCTCCGCCCCATCACCAGGCCCAATGACCACCTCAGTCTCCTCCCTAAGTGCCTCCCAGCCAGCAGAACCTTCCCTTCCCCCAGAAAGCCCCTCACCCGAGCCACCTGCACTTTTCCCTCACCCACCACACACCCCTGATCATCTGTCTCCTCCGAAAGCTTTCCCTGCTCCTCCCCTGCGGGACTCCACTCTGATAATTCCATCTCACTGTGACTCAGTGGCACTTCCACTGGGCACCGTCCCTCAAAGCTTGTCGCCACGTAAGGATTTGGCAGCTTCTGTCCCAGCCATCTCAGGCCTTGGCGGCTCAAACAGTCAAGTTTCTGCCTTCTCCTGGTGGCAGAAGACTACCAGAACCTGGTGTGTCTTCAACTCATCAGTCCAGCAAGATCATCTTTCCCACCACCCACCAGAGACCTGTCAGATGGAAGCTGGTAGCCCAGATTTACTCAACTCTGATGGCCAGAATGTCATGGGTATACAAGTCATAGAAAGAGCCAAGGTCAACATTTTGGAGGAAAAAGAAAACAATGGATCCTTTCCAAAACAAATGAGCCCAGAAAAGCACTTGAATTCTTTGGGGAATTTGGTTAAATCACTGGATGCTGAGCAGGACCCCACAACTCCAAAACCCTTCTGGAACATGGGCGAGAACTCCAAACAGCTGCCCAGTCCTCAGAAGCTCTCAGATCCTAGGATCTTGCAGGAAAGTTTTCAGAAAAATTATAGACAGCTTTTCTGGGGCCTCCCCTCTCTGCACAGCGAATCCCTGGTGGCTAATGCCTGGGTCACTGAAAGGTCTTACACTTCACAGTCTCCTCCTTTCTTGTTCAATGGAATTTCCAATGTCTGCGCAATTCAAAGGGAGACTATAATGTCCCCACTGCTTTTCCAGGCCCAGCCCCTGTCCCATCTGGGGCCCGAGTCCCAACCCTTTATTTCATCCAGACCCCAATTCCAGCCCATACCTATGGCTCAGGCCAAGGCTCAGGCCCATCTTCAGTCCTCTTTCCCAGTCCTATCTCCTGCTTTTCCATCCCCGATTAATAACTCTGGAGTAGCTTGCCCTGCATCGCAGAATAAACGGCAAGCTCTCTGCCTACCTGAAACTCAGCACCCTCAATGGCCTTTGTTGAGGAAACAACTAGGAGGTGGGTTGGCTTTACCCTCTAGGGTCCAAAATTCTCAGGGTGTGTTTAGGGTCTCCACTCCTCACCTTCCCCAGGAAAGCTTGCCATCCAGTCTGCCTGAGAACTTTCCAGTCAGTCCTGAAGTCCGGAGACAACTGGAGCAACACATTCAAAAGTGGTTCATTCAACACCAGGGCAACCTGGGAAGGATCCAAGAGTTTCTGGATCTGATGCAGCTTCGGAACGAATCGTCAGCGACAAGTCAGGCCAAGGGCAAACCCAGGCCCTGGCAGTCCTCCACGCCCACAGGCAAAAGCAGCAAGGAGGCACAGACGGTGAAGCTCCAGCTAGAGGGGGACCCGTGCCCACATCTGGGGCAAATGCTGGGGCAGACCCCGCAAAATCTATCCAGGGGCATGGAAAGCTTCCCAGGGAAGGTTCTGGGGGCGACCTCTGAGGAGTCGGAAAGGGACTTGAGGAAGCCCTTGAGGAGCATAGAGAGGCATCGTATAGAAAACATCGTGAAAGCCCACGTGGGCAGGAAGTTGGGCCAGATGAACGAGGGCTTCATCCCTGTGAGAGTGCGTCGATCCTGGCTTGCTGTCAACCAGGCTTTTTCCGTGTCCAACACCCACGTGAAAACCAGCAATCTAGCACCCCTGAAAAGTGGGAAAGCCTATGTCAACACAGCCCAGGTACTTCCCTTCCTTGAGCCGTGTACTCAGCAGGTGCTGGGAGCCCATATTGGGAGGTTATGGGCCAAACACAGGTGGGGTCTACCCCTCAGGGTCCTCAAGCCCATTTAGTTCTTTAAACCGGAAAAGGTTTGGTCCTTGTCCTTTACACAGCTTGCCGGTCCCTCCTCAGCCACCTGTGAATCTGGGGCTGGCTCAAAAGTTGAGGTGGCCACGTTCCTTAGAGAGCCACCAATGGCAAGTCTGAGAAAGCAGGTGCTGACCAAAGCATCGGACGTGCCAGAGAGTCTTCTGGCCTCTTCCCCTGCATGTAAGCAGCTCCAGAGGGCCCCGCCAGGGATCCCATCTTGGAATGATCACGGGCCCTTGAACCTCCTCCAGCTGCACAGGAGGGCAGGTGGCCACCTAAGCCCCTCACATACAGCCTCACAGGCAGCACCCAGCAGAGCAGGAGCTTAGAAGCCCAGTCTTCAAGGGCTGTAGAGACCAGGGAGGCAGTGCCACAACCCAGAGTCCCCTCAGGAACCCGTATGCTGGCAAACCTCCAAGCCACAAGGGAGGCTGTGTGTGGTTTCGAGGCTCCAGGGACCAGCAAAAGTTCTCTACTCCCTAAAATGTCTGTCTCCCAAGATCCAAGACAGCTGTGTCTTATGGAGGAGGTTATTAGTGAATTTGAGCCTGGAATGGCCAAGAAGTCAGAGACCCAGCCTCAAGTTTGTGCCGCTGTTGTGCTCCTTCCAGATGGGCAAGTATCTGTTCCGCCCCTGGCTGCAGAGAATTTGGCTCCTCAAGTGCCCCAGGGCCATCTCCAGAGCACGCCTGCTGGGAACATGCAGGCTTCCCAGGAGCTACGTGACCTCATGGCAGCCAGAAGGAGCAACCTGGGGCACAGGGAGCCCAAGAACCCAAACTGTCAGGTCTCATGCAAGAGACAAAGCCCGATATCTCCCCCTACTCACAAGAGTGAGAACTCTAGGAAGCCCAACTTAGAAAGACATGAAGAAAGGCTTGAAGAATTGAAGACTCCTCAACTTACCCCGGTCAGAAAAACAGAAGACACTCATCAGGATGAAGGTGTCCAGACATTGCCATCAAAGAAACAGCCTCCTTCAATAAGCCACTTTGGAGAAAACATCAAGCAATTTTTTCAGTGGGTTTTCTCAAATAAAAAAAGCAAGCCAGCACCAGTCACTGCTGAGAACCAAAAAACAGGAAAAAACAGGTCCTGTGTGTACAGCAGCAGTGCTGAAGCTCAGGGGCTCATGACAGCAGACGGACAGATGCTGGAGGAGAAAATGTCACTTTGCCATGCACGCCAGGCCTCGAAGGTAAATCAGCACAAACAGGAGTTTCAAGCTCCAGTCTGTGGGTTCCCCTGCAACCACAGGCACCCCTTCTACTCATTCTACTCAGAACACAGCAGAATGCTGAGCTGTGCCGCCAGCAGTCAACAAGCCACTCTCAAGTGCCAGAGTTGTCCCAACAGAGAGTGGCAAGTCAGAGATCAACAGCCCCTGAAAAGTGTCCGGTGCAACAATGAGCCATGGGGCCTGCGACATCCCCAGCTCTTGCTCTCCAAAGAAAGCTGTATCCCCAGTCAGTCCCCCTCAGCACTGGCCGAAGACACCCGGTGCCTCCAGCTACCATCACCACTGTCCCAGGCACTGTCTTCTTCGGGGAGGTATCTAATTTGGTCAGTCACAAATTCTTTTACAGCCTTCCTTAGAGAAAAACAAGTCCCCAAGAAAAATTCACTCTATGTAGAGAACAAATATTTTCTCTCATGTTAGTACATAATATTCCACAATATATATGGTTTTTATTCACGAGAGGGTGATGGCTTTGATTTGTGCCGTGCTTGGTGTGGGCTTGGTTTCTAGAAGCAACAGGACATGGACGGGTGCTGACAGTGGTGCTGCAAACCCACCTTCATCCTGAGTTCCTTCACTGAACCTTACGTTTCCGTAACACTGTCTTTACACAAACAACAAAAAATTCTAAAAACAAGATGAGAAAAACCTATGAAGAGCCCACTCTGAAATATGGTTCAACCCATCTTTCCACTACTTACTGTCTACCTCAAAGTTTATGCAGCTCTAGGGAGAAGGTTTGCAGAGATGTCACAGGGCTGAACATCGCCATGCAGGCTCCAGGAAGTGCCACAGCCCAGTAGCTTCCTGTGTCACAAAACAGTGGAAGTTTGGGTGGGAGAGTGCAGGGCCCTGAGTTCAGAAGTGGGAGAAGTCTTGCCCCTGGGTATCCTGGTGGAGAATAGATAATGCCTGCCCCTGGGAAGCCCCTTCTCTCCCTGACAAAGGCTGGGATGGAGCTGGGCCCTCTTAGCTCAGCCAACGTGGGAAGCACAGAGTCCCCATCCCACTGCCTCTCCCTTTCTCGCACTCTGGAGTGGCGGTGGGGACAGACCTGCCAGCTCTGTGCATGTGTAGGTGGGGGTCGGTGGTCGGGGGGGTAGCCTTCATGGAGGCTGCTGAGGTCCGTGAACTTCCCTGCCCCAAACCAGTGAATGACCCTGCTCCTGGGTCACCTGCCTTTGTCTCTCTCACCTACATGTCTCTCAGCTTCCAAGAAGTGGTTCTGGGTGAATGGAGCAGGGTAAGCCTGTGCGTGCAGAGGCTTCTGATGGTGGGGCTCTGTGGAGCTACAGGGGATGCAGACAGCTGCAAAGGGGTGAAGTGTGTGTGAGGGAGCCATAAGTGGTTCTGTGACCCAGGAGACTCTGACATTCCAGCCCCTTCGAGAGGCCTAGAGGGGCCTAGTGGCTCATCCCGGCCCCACCCCAGGGTCCGTCCCTGCTCCAGCTCCCAGATCACAGACCTAGAAAAACCACATTTACCCCCAACACAGAGGGCCATATTAGCGAGATGGCAAAGTGGCAAAGTGAATAAGGAAGACGAGTTTCTTAACATCTTTGATAAGCTTGCACAAATAACCTACTGAACTTTTTTTTTTGAGACGGAATTTTGCTCTTTTGCTCAGGCTGGAGTGAAGTAGCGTGATCTCGGCTCACTGCGACCTCCGGCCCCTGGGTTCAAGTGATTCTTCTGCCTCAGCCTCCCAAGTAGCTGAGATGATAGGCACCCACCACCACACCCGACTAATTTTTGTATTTTTAGTAGAGACGGGGGTTTCGCCATGTTGGCCAGGATGGTCTTGAACTCCTGACCTCAGGTGATCTATCAGCCTCGGCCTCCCAAAGTGCTAGGATTACAGGCGTGAGCCACTGTGCCTGACCCACCTATTGAATTGCGTCAAGGATGTAGTGACAATAGGTGAAAAAGCAAAGACTAGAGAACCGCAGGCATAACTTGGAGTCTGGGGAACTTTAATTGCCAGTTGCATTATTAATAGTTTACAAAGAACTCCCACAGAAAAAACTTTCTGGAGGTTTTCCCCTATATTCACAGCTACATTTTCTGCCATGCTCGCACTGTTGTCAAAGTACGCGGCATCCAACCACAGACCATCAAGGGGCTGGATCATTGCCTCCTCCATATACCTTCTGAGGTCGGTCAGGTTTATAACCATTCCTGTAACACAATTAATCCTTATAACTGGGCCCATGGCCTCGTGGCTTGTCACCTTTTCCAAGCAGATGCTCTTCTTCTTGGTTGCTCAGAGGTTTGCTGTGGCACCTTCCCTCTTTGCGGGGGGCTGGCCTCCACCGTGTTGCAACCAGAAGAGCCCACTCCCCCGGGGACAAGCCTTCTGTGCTCTCCACAGCCACGTCACGCTGCCGCTGTGCAAATGATGCCAACTATAAATCCCAGAAAGTGGTAAAATAATGCTGTGCCAGGCACAGTCGGTGAGGATTTAGAGACTGCTAACGTCTTTCCTAAGAAATGTGGGTGACATCGGCTGGGTGTGGTGGCTGCTCACGCCTGTAATCCCAGCACTTTGGGAGGCCGAGGCGAGCGGATCAGGAGGTCAGGAGATCCAGACTCCTGGCTAACACGATGAAACCCTATCTCTACTAAAAATACAAAAAAATTAGCCAGGCGTGGTGGCGGGCACCTATAGTCCCAGCTACTCCGGAGGCTGAGGCAGGAGAATGGCGTGAACCTGGGAGGTGGAGTTTGCAGTGAGCTGAGATTGCGCCACTGCACTCCAGCCTGGGCGACAGAGCAAGAAAAACAAAAAACAAACAAACAAAAAAACGTGGTGGCATCACTCTGGTTCTAATCATTTTTGTGCTTCAGCTGCCCCCCTGGATCAGTGCTTCTGGTGAAATATAGTCTGTTTTAGGAGGGCCTCACCCTCTTTCGCTGTAATGATGTTTGCAGTTCTTTCTTTTCTATGCCAAAAATCCAGAATCACCACCCTGTTCCCTATGGTTCACAATCTCAACCATGTTTCTCCAGTGACCACTTCAATTCACACAGCCATCCTTCAGTTGAAATATTGCCTTTGAACATCATGAGCAAGACCACTGCTCTTTGAATTTCTGCCAGTTTCACACCAGTTACAGATTATATACATACTTCACGTCAGTAAGCTTATTTTGTAGAGTGTGGTTTCTGGAGTCAGATAAACTCTCCACCTACTCGGTCTGTTACTTGGACAAGTCATTTCTTGCCTAGATTTACCAATTTGTTAGAATTATATTACTTTACTCTAAAAGATTTTATTCTGTGAATTACATTGCTTTTCTTGTTCTTTAAAAATTGTAAATCTAGGGATTTAGGCTTGGTTGTTTTTTTAAATATCAGTACTTATCTAAACAAGTATTTGGAAATTTTTTTTTTCTTTACATATATTTGAAATCTGGCCAGGCACGGTGACTCACGCCTGTAATCCCAGCACTTTGGGAGGCCAAGGTGGGTGGATCACCTGAGGTCAGGAGTTTGAGACCAGCCTGGCCAATATGTTAAAACCCTGTCTCTACTAAAAATACAAAAGAATTAGCCGGGCGTGATAGCAGGCGCCTGTGATTCCAGCAACTTGGGAGGCTGAGGCAGGAGAATCACTTGCACCCAGGAGGCAGAGGTTGCAGTGAGCTGAGATTGTGCCACTGCACTCCAGCCTGGGCAACAGAGTGAGACCCCATCTTAAAAAAAAGAAAAGAAAGAGAAAGAAAAAAAGAAATCTGTTAACAGCCTTGCTATGAAGACATTTTTGTCTGTTTACTTTGTATACTGATTTAATATTAAAACCTCTATTATTGCTCAGCAAAGAGGAGAATTGTTTCCTTGGAGAAAAAAACATCCTTAAGAACTTACAAAAGCTGAGCATCTTAGATTTGAAGGTTGCCTTACCTTTTTAAGATTTTTTTTTTATGAGTTGGTAGAAAGTCCTAAAATCTTAGGAACAGAAACAATTGAGAATTAAAACTCAAGTCATTGTAATAGAGCCATCTGACAGTTTGTGTGTTCTGCTAAGTCAGTAGTGAGTGGGAACAGTTTCTATGTGGGAATAGAATCAGGGTCCCGATTACCCCAAAAGAGGCTCTTTCTTGTTTGGTGTGAAGCCAAAATATGAAACCAAGAGTGAGTATCAAACAGTATGGGCTTTTTTCAATGGCCATGGAATTGGAGAAGTGGGAGCATAGCCTGCAAATCAACTTCTCAGAGCCTGAGAACTGAGCTTTTTTTTTTTTTTTTTTGAGACGGAGTCTCGCTCTGTCGCCCAGGCTGGAGTGCAGTGGCCGGATCTCAGGTCACTGCAAGCTCCGCCTCCCGGGTTTATGCCATTCTCCTGCCTCAGCCTCCCAAGTAGCTGGGACTACAGGCACCCTCCACCGCGCCCGGCTAGTTTTTTGTATTTTTTAGTAGAGACGGGGTTTCACTGTGTTAGCCAGGATGGTCTCGATCTCCTGACCTCGTGATCCGCCTGTCTCGGCCTCCCAAAGTGCTGGGATTACAGGCTTGAGCCACTGTGCCCGGCCAGAATTGAGGATTCTTAATGAAGGGGCTGGGTATTAAGAGGAAAGGGAGGAATATTCATAGTTTTTCTTGGGAAGGGAGGTAGGTTTTTTTGGAATCAAAGAGCCACCTCTTTTCTGTCTGGTTTTGGTCTCTTCTGGCCATTGTCATGGTGATTGTCAACTGTAAAGGTGCCAGTAGGAGCGTCGTTTAATATGGAAATTGGATTATAATGAAGCTAGAGGTTTTTCAGAGGCCAAGCTGCCATTGCGGATTTTGCCAGCTTCAGCCAGTTTAGTCCTAAGAAGGAACTTCTGACCCTAGACATCCTGTTTTCTAAAACTAAGCAGAGTTAAAGCTGAATGGGAATTTAGCTCTGTCGCACAGGCATTGGTTGGGCAACAAAAGCAGGGTAGGGCTCCAGCTAAGCCACGTAGGCACTACAATGGGTAACGGAAAGGATGGTTTCAAACCAGGCACTTCAGAGAAACCAAGGACAGCAACCCCCAGAACTCAGAGTAGCCAACTGGGCTGCTCATAGGAGATGCCTGAACTGAAAGGTGACCAGATTCCACGGGAGACCCGGAGGAGATGTGGAGAGAGCTCAGAGACTGTCTCAGAGAAGATATGGAGAGAGTTCAGAGGCTGTCGTTATTGCTGCGCTTGGCTGTTTTTCTTTGGATGATTATTGCAATCAATTTTAGTGATTCAGGTGTTAAATCACAGTCAAGCACCTATTTACCTAGTGGTGAGTTCCTTGGTGTTGTGAGTTCAATGTCATTTGTGGGGACAGTGGTCCAGGGAGGTGTTGGGAGGATGAACTCTTCTGAGTGACTCTGTAACCATAAAAAGTCATCCAAAAAAAGGTGCTAGAAAAGTGAATATCCTACTAACTTCCTAGTCAGAAAAATGTCCAACACCATATTTATTTAGGGACAAAATTATGTATTCAGAATTTTTCACAAAAAAACAGTGATGGGAGGAAATTATGCATCCGGGCCCGGCAAGTAAGACTTTCCCTTCACAAATGTGCTGTGGGGGCCGGGCGCGGTGGCTCAAGCCTGTAATCCCAGCACTTTGGGAGGCCGAGACGGGCGGATCACGAGGTCAGGAGATCGAGACCATCCTGGCTAATACGGTGAAACCCTGTCTCTACTTAAAAATACAAAAAACTAGCCGGGCGACGAGGCGGGCGCCTGTAGTCCCAGCTACTCGGGAGGCTGAGGCAGGAGAATGGCGTAAACCCGGGAGGCGGAGCTTGCAGTGAGCTGAGATCCAGCCACTGCACTCCAGCCTGGGTGGCAGAGCAAGACTCCGTCTCAAAAAAAAAAAAAAAAAAAAAAAAAATGTGCTGTGGGATCCCAGACCTTGGGAGTCCTACTGATTAGGGCCCACCCATATAACCTAATGTTACCTCAATTACCTCTTTATAGGTCCTCTCTCCAAATACAGCCCCATTCTGAGGTAGTAGAGGTGAGCACTTCAACATACATTTGAGGCAACACAATTCTGTCCATGACAGTTGTCCATCTTAGTTTTATAGTGAACCGAGTCTGTGAAAAAGACTTGACTTGGGGCCAGGAGCGGTGGCTCACTCCTGTTATCCCAACACTTTAGGAGGCCAAGGCGTGTGGATAACCCAAGGTCAGGAGTTCAAGACCAGCCTCGCCAATATGATGAAACCCCAACTCTACTAAAAATACAAAAATTTTATTTTGAATTTATTTGTATTTACTAAAAATATAAAAAGAATTAGCTGGGTGTGGTGGCAGGTGCCTGTAATCCCAGCTACTCAGGTGGCTGAGACGGGAGAATTGCTTGAACACGGGAGGCAAAGGTTGCAGTGGGCCAAGACTGTGCCACTGCGCTCAAGCAGTGGACAACAAGAGCAAAACTCCCTATCTAGAAGAAAAAAAAAAAAGACTTGACTGAAGGCAGTGACCTAAGAATGAAGGAAGCAATGACAGCTGGCGACTGTTCCACAAGAAGGTGCAAAGCCCCTGCAGGCCTGGGAGGGTGGAGAGCCTGCACCTCAGATTTGACTCATGTCATAGAAACATGGAATTTAAACAAACCTCTTCCAGTATGAGGGAATCTTGAATTGAAACTCTAATATCTTAATCCTCAGTGTAACAAACTTTTACTATATTGTTCTCAGGATGACAAATGGCTCATCAGAAAATGGATTAAAAGTAGAATTATTGTGAAAGCAGACTGGCTTATTTAAGACAAACAATCTGAAAACTGTAATCTAAAAAGTACACATCCTCATATATATATATATATATTCATTCTCTTTGCTTTCACTGCATGACCTTTGTCCATTTTATCTGTCACCATATTTTAGTGGTGCCATGCAGTGCTTTTGTAGAGCAATATCTCTCAAAGTGTGCAATGAAAAATACTGTATTGTCAAAAGATTCTGTAGTCAAAGAAGTTTGGAAAACTTTAATTTTTTGATTAAGCAAAGCAAAGAAGTCTGAGTTTCATTTATTGGTTTACTATGAAAAGCATTAGAGGCTTTATGATGTGCAAGAAGGACGTGTGTCATAATATTTCTCAAACTTATTTGACTTTCAATACTTGCTTTTTTGTTTTTTTTTATTTTCTTCTTTTGTGGAGAAATTTCAAAAATTTGGAAAATACTTTTTAAGTGAGATTGAGAAGTTTGTTAAGCAAGATGACAAATACTAAAAATATACACTCTAAATATAGACATGATGAATACTAAATAAATGCAGTGCTTTTAGTCAACATTATTCAAGGATATCCAAAGTTTTTCATGGCATAAAATGATGTTTTTCTCCTCAGTAAAATAATACATGTGATATTCCTGGTAACTTAAAAGAAAATTATCATTTATAGGCTCTCGTATCAGTTTCATGCTGTATTTTTCATGTAGAAGAAAGAATTTGGTATCTTCTCAGGAATACATGGCCACATAAAAATATGTAAATTCCTTCAGATAAATTCTTACCTTCTGCAGAATGAGTCAAACAGCACAGGGAGAAGCTGAATCCAGTGTTCACAGTGAGTGACCTGTCACTGTGAACAGAGGTCACTCACTGTGCACAACTGTACTCCAGCCTGGGTGACACAGTGACACTCCATCTCAAAAAGGAAAAAAAAAATGAGGTATAGATGTATATGTTAAGTGGTATAATGTCCCTTGAAGGTAAACTAAGATAAGTTAAAGATGCATAATATGAACCCTATAAACAACCACTAAAGAGAGTTACAGCCAATAAATCAGCAAAGGAGATTAAATGGAATCTTTTTGTTTGTTTGTTTGTTTGTTTGAGATGGAGTCTCACTCTGTTGTCCAGGCTGGAGTGCAGTGGTGCGATCTTGGCTCACTGCAAGCTCTGTCTCCCAGGTTCACGCCATTCTCCTGCCTCAGCCTCCCAAGTAGCTGGGACTACAGGCGCCTGCCACCAAGCCCAGCTAATTTTTTGTATTTTTGGTAGAGACAGGGTTTCATCGTGTTAGCCAGAATGGTCTTGATCTCCTGATCTCGTGATCCGCCTGCCTAGGCCTCCCAAAGTGCTAGGATTACAGGCATGAGCCACCATGCCTGGCCAAATTGAATCATTTTTTAAAAATTTAATTTATTTAACAGAAAGCAGAAAAAGAAAATGAAATAATAAAAAGAAATAGTAAAATGATAGATTTAAATCCCACTATATCAATAATAATCATATCTGTAAATGTTCCAAACACTCCAATTAAAAACTGATTGTCAGATTGAATTAAAAAGGAAGACTACTATAGTCCATCCACCAAAAACCCACATTAAATGCAAAGACATAATTAAGTTAAAATAAGAGGAATTTTTAAAATATTATGCTAACATGAATCCAGAGAAAACTGAGTGGCTATATTAATATCAGACAAAATAGAGTTTAGACAAAGAATGTTGCAAGGGGTAATGAGGATCAATCATAATGACAGAAGGACTAGTTCCTCCAGCAGATGCACACAACTAAATGTTTATGCACCTAATAACAGAGCTTCAAAATATCTCAAGGTTAAATTGATATAATGGCAAGGATAAACAGATAAATCTATAGTTATAGTCTGAGATTTTAACACTTATTTCTCAATAAGATGAAATGTGTAGTTAGAATGCAAACATAAAAGACATGATTAACTTGATCTAATTGACATTTATAGAATATACCAAAAATGGCAGAATACACATTCTTTGCAACACACATTGAACATTAACCATTCTAGTCCATAAAACAAGTCTCAATAAACTTAAAATGATTCAATTCTTACAGTGTATGTGCTCTACCAACAATGGAATTAAAAAGAAGTCAATAACAGAAAGACATCTGGAATCTCCTTACCTATTTGGAAACTACATAAAACAATTTTACATTTCTTGTGAGTCAAAATGGAAGTAACAAATTATAAATTATTTTGAGCTGAGTGTAAAATAAAACACAACACTTCAAAATTAGTGGAATCGCCCTTATATGACACTTAGAGAAAATTATAAGAAAATTAGAAAGTTCTTCAATCAATGACCTCAGCTTCCACTTTAAGAAACTGGAAAAGGCCAGGTACAGTGGCTTATGCCTGTAATCCCAGCACTTTGGGAGATGGAGGCAGGCAGATCACCTCAGGTTGGGAGTTCGAGACCAGCCTGACCAACATGGAGAAACCCCATCTCTACCAAAAATACAAAATTAGCTGGGCTTGGTGGTGCATGCCTATAATCCCAGCTACTCAGGAGGCTGAGGCAGGAGAATTGCTTGAACCCAGGAGGTGGAGGTTGCAGTGAGCCAAGATTGTGCCATTGTGCACCAGCCTGGGCAACAAGAGCAAAACTCTGTCTAAAAAAAAAAAAAAAAACTAGAAAAGAAGAAAAGAAACAACAGTAAGCAGAAGAAAGGAAGTAAAAAGCATCAGTGTAGAAATCAACAAATCAACACAATACATATAGGCAAAAATCATTTACAGGAAATCAATGAAACCAAACTCTGTCTCTTTGAGAAGGTCCATAATATTGATAAACCTCTATTCAGGCTTATCAGGAAAAAAAAAGAGAGAGAAAACAAAAATAACCTATCAGGAATAAGAGAAGTAACATAGCAACAGATTCAATAGATGCTAAAGAGACAATAAATGGTGATTATGAACAACATTGTGCCAACAGATTCGACAACTTAGGTGAAGTGGACAAATTCCTCTGAAGACACAATTAGCTCGTCTCACTCAAAAAGAAACAGCCAGAATAGCCCTGTATCTATTAAATAAATGGAAGCTGTAATTTAAAACCTTTCCCCAAGGACTCCAACGCTAGGTCTAAATGGCTTCAGTGGAGAATTCTACCAAACATTTAAGAAAAACATGATACCAATTCTACTAGTTCTTACCAATTCTTCTAATTAAAGAGAAAACTGAGAAAGGAAGGAAACTTCCTATTAACCTCTTGCACTTTTCTCAGACTTCTAAGTGTGACAATGGAATGACCAGTTCATGGGGAGAATTTTATATTCTTTACAGGTGAATTGGCTACAACTGCAGGCAATTTCAGTTTCTTTCCAAATTTCTTCAGGGGAATAGCTGAGGAAAAATAAAGTGCTTTTGAAATATAAACACTTTCTAGGAATAAAGGAATATTGCTTATACATGATTTTACCACTAGTGTCATGAAAATTGTGTGGAGGACTGTGGCTATAAACACAGTGGTTTGAATTCTATGTAAATTCATAGCTTTTTATTGTTATTTTTAACTATAGAAAAGGTCTGAAGGTAGTAATTTTATTTGCCAGTGTTTTGGAAACTTTATTTTTACATCTGAGGAAGATTTGCTGGAAGATGTCATTTGTTTGTGGTAATGCAAAATATTTCTGGAAGACACAAGTGAAATGGGCCCTCACTGACCAAGTCGTTTGTGTAGATGTAGTGATTAAACTATTTAGTAGAGGGGAGGTTGCAAAAATATTTGACAAAATGAAATGTGTGCCTACAGTGCAAAACTATTGATCCTGCTCACAAACAGGCATATTGAGAAAGATTTCTATATGCCTGGTAGAACAACCTCTGTGGGCCATCTTATGCACTGGTGAATAACAAACACTTTTATGCATTATATTACATCTGAAGTTCTCCACTTAACATGATACTTAAGCTGAATTAAAATGCCTTAATACTCTCGCCTTAATATTCTTCCAAGGTTTAGCACCTGGTCCTTTTAATAAATAATAAATAGGTTATGGTTAACGTTTTTTTAAAAGATACTCAAATATGTCAACTTTATTGTTTGTAGATACACACCCCTTTGTACTGAAAATTGTAAAAATAGCATAAAATTTCCTCTTACTGCAATCCAAATTTTTGAAAGCCAGAAAATCTAATTATTATGCTCTAGCCAAGCTACCTAATGCTTTCTTTATCCACAAGTAACTTTGCTTCAATTTCTTGATGTTGGGTTTCATCTCACTGACTTTGGGCTTCAAATGGGAATACTTATGTCCTCTTGGCTTCTTTGGGTCAAATCAAACTGTAGAGCTAAAGTTATTCAAATACATTCAAACTACACAGATCCCTTATAAATTACTAGTATCATGGTAGGAAGGAAAGATACAAGAAGAAAAATACATCCTAGAACTCATTATCAAAATTATAGATGTATCGTCTATACTAGCATCGAGTAGCTTTCTCAACCTGCTACACAAAATTACCAGCAAGAAAAAAAAGTGCAAGAATAAGGTTGATGACTGAAGTGGCTCGGTGTCACGATTTCCTATTCTAGCATTCTCAGGAAGGATCCCATCCATTAGACATGCAGAAACTTCAGCCCATCCAAATGTGATCTGCTTAATCAATAATCAACAGTTCACACTGAAGGCAGTATCTTTGCTATACATACTTGTCATAATGAAGGATGGTGAACAAAGAACAGTTGAGCCAGATGAACACTTTAACTTTGATGCCAAAATCAATCACTTTTTGTCACAATACCAGGCATAGACAATGGTTGATCCAGTGCACACTGTCTGTATTACCCCATAATTTCCTGCAGTAGACATGTCATAATTTGACATACTCCTTGATCACTAACACATTGCAGTAGTCAGATATACTTGTCAAAATTAAGCTAAATATCAGTGGAAGACTCAGTGAAGGCTTGGAAATCTTGCAACTTGCTCTCAGAGACACTGCCAACAGAAATGATAAATGTCATTGGGCTGTGGTAGTATTCTCACTGATGTATCAATAAATAAAGGGATGCTGGGGAAAAAATGTTCTTCCAGATACCTGCCCACTCTGAACTTAGAATTCTTTTCATTACTGTGAAAGGCAGCTCCCTGGACACTGCAGCCATTTCCTGGGAGGACTCTGAGCTGTGATTTGAAAAACAAAATGCACTCATCTGCCATTTTTCTTCCAAAATTGCTTGTGAATATCCTGTATGCTATCCAAGTCTCTCCACCCTTGTGGTCTTTGTATAAATTGGTTCATTTTTTTTCTTTTTTTGAGACAGAGTCTCTCATTCTGTGGCCCAGGTTGGAGTGCACTGGCGATATCTTGGTTCACTGCAACCTCCCCCTCCCAGCTTCAAGCGATTCTCATGCCTCAGCCTCCCAAGTAGCTGGGATTAAAGCGTGCACCAACACGCCTGGCTTATTATTATTATTATTATTTGAGACGGAGTCTTGCTCTGTCACCCAGGCTGGAGTGCAGTGGCACGATCTCTACTCACTGCAAGCTCCGCCTCTCGGGTTCACGCCATTCTCCTGCCTTAGCCTCCGGAGTAGCTGGTATTACAGGCGCCTGCCACCACACCTGGCTAACTTTTTTGTATTTTTGTATTTTTATTTTTATTTTTATTTTTATTTTTTTGAGACGGAGTCTCGCTCTGTCGCCCGGGCTGGAGTGCAGTGGCCGGATCTCAGCTCACTGCAAGCTCCGCCTCCCGGGTTTACGCCATTCTCCTGCCTCAGCCTCCCGAGTAGCTGGGACTACAGGCGCCCGCCACCTCGCCCGGCTCGTTTTTTTGTATTTTTAGTAGAGACGGGGTTTCACTCTTAGCCAGGATGGTCTCGATCTCCTGACCTCGTGATCTGCCCGTCTCGGCCTCCCAAAGTGCTGGGATTACAGGCTTGAGCCACCTCGCCCGGCCCTTTTTTGTATTTTTAGTAGAGACGGGTTTTCACCGTGTTAGCCAGGATGGTCTCGATCTCCTGACCTCGTGATCCACCCGCCTCAGTCTCCCAAAGTGCTGGGATTACAGGTGTGAGCCACCGCGTCCAGCCGAGAGTGGAGAAGTTAATCAACATACTTAGTTACCTAGCTTGAACAGACATCCCAGTATTGATAGAGTTGTAATCTTAAAAAAAAAAGCCCAACAGTCATGGGATGAAAAAGTATTTGAGTGAGGATGAAAGAGTCAAACTCTCACTGTGCACATGAAATCACAAATATGTACACTCGCAACTGTCCTGATACTAACACATTTTGGTTTTCTTATAATATTGAAATTTTATTGAATATTGAAACAAATTTTATTGAAGTTGAAAGTTGTATCTTAACTGTGACAGCCAATACATATGTGCAATAAAAGCTATAAGAATATTTGCATTTGATCCATAAAATAAAAAAAACTTGATTTAATAATTTGGCAGGTGCTTTGTTTCATTTAAATTTGACTATTTTTCTTTTTTGATAGATTGTTCCTATTGCATTACTCAAAGGTAGTAAAAAAACTCTAATTATGTGGTTGATTAGAGAACATTTATTATGTATATTTATTTGTGAATATTTATAATGAATATTTATTAAATATGTACATATTATATATTATACCAGGTACATATTGTACATATTATACATTATATAAGGTAGGGAATACACATTGCCCATGTGAAGTTTATAATATACCTGGAAAAATAATACCAACATACATACTGTATGATTCTAACTACTTTTTTTTTCTTCTTGAGATCGAGTCTTGTTCTGCTGTCCAGGCTGGAGTGCAGTGGCATGATCTTGGCTCACTGCAACCTCTGCCTCCTGGGTTCAGGCGATTCTCCCGCCTCAGCTTCCTGAGTAGCTGGGATTACAGGCACATGCCATCATGCCCAGCTAATTTTTATATTTTCAGTAGAGACAGGGTTTCACCATGTTGGTCAGGCTGGTCTTGAACTCCTGACCTCATGATCCTCCCACCTTTGCCTTCCAAAGTGCTGGGATTACAGGTGTGAGCCACTGTTCCTAGCCAATTCCAACTACTTTTCTATACGGACTTCTCTTACTCATCAATATGTATTTAAGATTCCTCAATGTCTTTTTATGGCATGGTAGTTCCTTTCTTTTTATTGCTGAATAATATTTCATTGTATGTATTTACCACAGTTTGTTTATCTATTAACCTATTGAAGAAGATCTTAGTTGCTTCCAAGTTTTGGAACCAGTGAAATGTTATAAGGAATGATGTATTTCTTTAATTTTGAATTGTTATAATAATATCTTAGGCCAGGCGCAGTGGCTCATGCCTGTAATCCCAGCACTTTGGGAGGCTGAGGCAGGCAGATTACTTGAGGCCAGGAGTTTGAGACCAGCATGGCCAAAATGCCAACATGGTGAAACTCTGTCTCTACTAAAAATACAAAAATTAGCTGGGCACGGTGGGGCACACCTGTAATCCCAGCTACTCAGGAGGCTGAGGCAGGAGAATCGCTTGAACCCAGGAGGCAGAGGTTACAGTGAGCCAAGATCATGTCACTGCATTCCAGCCTGGGCAACAGAGTGAGTGAGACCGTCTCAAAAAAAAAAAAAAAGTAAAAAAAAAAAATCTTTACTATTATGATTTTTCAACATAAAATCAATTTAAGATTACCTTATGCCAATGAAAAGAGTCCCTTCAACACAGCTTGCATTCTCAGTCTCAGCTCCAGTTCCTTGATGCGGCCACTGATGCTTTTTACTTCCTTTCTTCTGCTTACTGTTGTTTCTTTTCTTCTTTTCTAGTTTTTTTTTTTTTTTAGACAGAGTTTTGCTCTTGTCCAGACTGGAGTGCAGTGGCACGATCTTGGTTCACTGCAACCTCCACCTCCTGGGTTCAAGCAATTCTCTGCCTCAGCCTCCTGAGTGGCTGGGATTATAGGCGCCCGCCATCACGCCCGGCTTTTTTTTTTTTTTTTTTGTATTTTTACTAGAGACGGGATTTCAGCATCTTGGCCAGGCTGGTCTTGAACTCCTGACCTCGTGATCCACCCGCCTCGGCCTCCTAAAGTGCTGGGATGACAGGTGTGAGCCACCGTGACAAGCCAGCTGCTTCAGCTTTAATTATTGTTAGCCTTCTATGTTTCTACCACTTCCTACTTCAAATCTGTATGTCTTTGCATTTAAAGTGAGTGTCTTGCAGACAATGTATAGTTGCGTCTTTTTTGTAGGGGATCCATTGAGATGAACTCAGTCTTTAATTGGTGTATGTAGACCATTGATATTAAAGGTGATTACAGATGTAGTTGGATTGATATTTATCATGTCTGTTATTCTTCTCTATTTGCTGTCCTGTTTTTTCTTCCTATTTTTGCCTTCCACTCTTTTCCTGAGTTTTGTGGTTTTAATGGAGCATTTTATATGATTCCATTTTCTCCCGTTTAAGCATGTAAATTATTCCTTTCTTTTTACTTTTAAAAAGCCTTTCTATTGGTTGCCCTAGATTATGCAATGTACATTTACCATTAATACAAGTCTACCTTTGTCTTTTTTCTTTTCTTTAAATGGAGTCTCGCTCTGTCGCTCAGGCTGGGTGCAGTGGTGCAATCTCCGCTCACGGCAAGCTCCGCCTCCGGGGTTCACGCCATTTTCCTGCCTCAGCCTCCCTAGTAGCTGGGACTACAGGCGCCCGCCACCATGACCGGCTAATTTGTTTTTGTATTTTATTTTAGTAGAGACGGGGTTTCACCATGTTAGGCAGGATGGTCTCGATCTCCTGACCTCGTGATCCGCCTGCCTCAGCCTCCCAAAGTGCTGGGATTATAGGCGTGAGCCACCGCGCCCGGCCAATACAAGTCTACTTTCAAGTCGTACTATACTACTTTACGAGTAGTGCAGGTATTTTACAATAACAAAATATTTCTAACTCCTCCCTCCTACAGTTTATATCATTGCTATTATTCATTTCACTTATTGTTAAATTATAATCATCTAATAATTATTGTTATCATTATTTTGAACAAATTATTAGCAGCTATATCAATGAAAAATAAGAAAACTTAAAGTTTTTATTTGACATTCATTTATTCTCTTAAAATATTCTTCCTTTCTTTATGTAGATCCAAATTTGTTACTTTTCTCTGAAGAACTTCTTTTAACTTATTTCAACATTTCTTGCATGGCAGGTCTACCAGCAACAAATTGCCTCAATTTTCGTTTTCTACAAAAGTCTCGGTTGGTCGCAGTAGCTCATCCCTGTAATCCCAGCACTTTGGGAGGCCGAGGTGGGTGGATCACTTGAGGTCAAGCACTCAAGACCAGCCTGAACAACATGGTGAAACCTCACCTCTACTAAAAATACAAAAATTAGCCGGGCACGCGCCTGTAAGCCCAGCTACACGGGAGGCTGAGGCAGGAGAATCACTTTGAACCTGGGGGGTGGAGATTGTAGTGAGCCAATGTCCTACCGTTGCACTCTGCACTCCAGTCTGGGCAACAGAGACTCCATCTCAAAAAAAAAAAAAAAAAAAAAAAAAAAAAAAGTATTTATTTCTCCTTCACTTTTGAAGAATATTTTGTCCAAGGCATGATATCCCACTATGATTCTAGTTTGCATTCTCATAATTTTGCTATTTTCATTTACTATTTCATCACGAACATCTTTCCATGTTAATACATATAAGTCTACCTCACTGAAGAAATAAACCAAAACATAAATTAATGGTATTGTATAGATGTACCAGAATTTTTTAAACCTGGCTCCTCTCATTGGCTATGTTTTATTTTTTGTTATTACAAGTAATGGTGAAATCAGTATTCTTATCACACATGCATTTGCACCCCAATGTTCCCCACACCCATCTGTTGTCATTTGACTTTGTCCTGGTACATGCAGAGATAAATTTTCTTTAAACTTTATGAGGTCAAGTTGATCAATCACGTCCTTGATGGCTTCCGAGCTGTCTTTGCTGTATACATTCCTCTTTATTTTTAAGAGACAGCGGTCTCCTTATGTCGCCCAGGCTGGTCTCAAACTCCTGGCCTCAAGCCACCCTCTCGCCTCAGCTTCCCAAGTCGCTAGGATTACAGGCGTGAACCATCGTGACGGGCTCTGTTCTATGCTTTAAAGATCTTCTCTGCTCAGAAATTTTAGAATGAAAGTGTTTTCAACCAACCTTTCATGGTTGCAGTTTTTCAGTCCACACCTGAGGGCACAGTATTTTCCAAGTCCGCTTGCGCGGCTCTGGAGAGCCCGGCCAGGCAAGGCGCCCGGCCCGCAGGCTCGCGGTTCCATTTTCCACGTCCTCTCTGGAGGCGGGCGCCACACCGGGAGTCGCGTTGGGGAGAGTCTGTGCCCTTCCCAGCAGCCAGACGTCCCGTCTGCTACTGAGGACGCGTCGTGCTGACCGGGAGCTCCAAGACGAGCCAGACGCGCTCCACCAGCCCGAGTCTGAGAAAAGCGCCCGGATAAGGACCGCGGCCGATTCCGCCGGTTGTCGGGCTCCACCTGGCGGCCGATGCTGCGTACTGCGCTTGTTCTCTGGAGCTGCTGCGAGAGAGGTGGCTGCTGTGTACTGGGTCGAGTTCCCTGGCGTTAGCAGGGTTGTTCCGCCCGCTGGCAAAGCGTTCGCTCCCCATCTGCTCGGGGGAGCTTGGGCCTGCAGATTAAGCTCGGAGTAGGCTCTTGTTGCGCTCTCAGCCTGGATGCTCTGTGGTGGGGCTCCACGCGGGTTGTCCAGCAACTCCCAGTGCCCGCCCCTCCATCACGAGACCTATCGGGGTCAACACCAACCACCTTGAAAGGGTGTTTGGAGGTTGCCACGCGTGTGGCTCGATTCCAGTAGCTTCCATTTGACCTCATTTTGCCCAAGTTCTGCCTCGGAGGTGGGGATAGGCTGTACTCGGAGAAACGCGGAGGGCGCCATCAGCCTGGACTAGGTCCCGCGTCTCTCCACATCCTCGATCTAGGTTTTTTCCCGAGGCCCGCTCAGGGGATGACAACGGACTGGAGAGGAACTGGGAGCTTCAGGGAGGGCGTGTCAGCTTCTGTCTGTGTCGAGCAAGATTCTGTCTGTGTCGAGCAGGACCCTGACGCCACCGGGAGTTTCCTTGTGTTTTTGGCCTCTTCCCAAATACTGGGAATCCCAAGGATTCGTTTGGTTGCCAAGCTCTAGGCTGCAGGCACCAAGCTATTCCAGCATAGTCCTTTTCTCCAGGACACCTGGGCCGCTTTCCTGAGACAGCATTCCCCTTATCGGGCTAGGCCCTGGCCACTCATGCCGTTCACAAGCTGTTCCTGCCAGATCTGCTGGCATTCAGTCATCCTGGGCCATCAGGCTACTGAGTTTCGGGAGATGGTGAGTGCTCAGGGTGCGTGTGTGGCCAGAGGTGTCAGAGCCCAAAGTAGCTGCAAAGTAGCCAGAAGAAAGCCAAGTCCCCAGTCATCTGATGCCAACTTCGAACTTCTCATCCTTCTCCTTCCTCCTGCATTGCTCCTCCCAGGCATTCTTTAATCACAGCTGTGTTGGAGGCTGGGATTCCAGACCCAGCACTAACAGGGTACAGCCACAGCTGCAGCATCTCACAGTGACCTAGAGCCTGGCCCAGCTACCCAACTCAGGCAGTTCACCCAGCACAGCATCCCTGGGAGGTGGCCACTGCCAGATTCACTTCGGATTAGGAACTGAGGCTCCAAAGGCACAAATGACTTGCCCAGCATCAGGCAGAAGGATTAGAATTTAGGTCTGCTGGCCTCTAACTCTGTCTCCCAAAGAGCAGGCCATCAACCATGGAGACAGGTTATTTCCAGGTAATACAATGAAGTGAAGAAACTACAAAGAAAGATGAGTGATCATGGTGGGGGCAGGACAGGGGCGGGCTCTCCCTGCATCTGTTTGTCTCCTCTCTTCCTCCTGCCCCCAGGCCCGGCCACTGAACATGCTCCCGGCCCTTGACGTTGCTGGGCTTCCATATTGTCCTGTCGTGGCTCAGATACCACAGAAGGATCACTCCCCTTCCAGTGGTAATGGAGTTCTTCATTACCAAAGTGTACAGCCATGAAATCCATTACTAACACTCAGACTCGGGCAAGAGGTGACTGGTCAGCTAAGTGGGAGAACAGTAGCAAAGTATAATGGAGTAAGACGGGGAGGCTTCCAATCACAGAAGGACGGTAAACATAGATACAAGCTGGGTGGCCTCCACCCCGTATTCAATCCCCCAAGGTAATGTGGGGAAGACACCTGTAACTCAGTAAAATCACATCTAAATCCTTAACAAGATTCTTCTCTATACCTCATTAGTCAAAACCTTCATGGGCACTTTATCCAGATATGAACATAAAATAGCATTTTCTGCACATCTAATAGCAATAATGCAGGACCATTACAATAGTCCAGGTGGTGAGGATACAGTGAGACTGGCACTCCTTTGATGCTTCTCTTGAAAAATGTACATGGTGCCATTTTTTGTAGCATCATTTGGCAATATGTATTAAGAAGCTGTAAAATGTTTATAGCCTTTGACCTACAAATCATACCTCTGGGAATTTTTAGGAATACAATAATCAGAGATGCTGACAAAGACTTATGTACAGAATGTTCTTTGCAGCATTATTCACAATGGCTGAAAATTGGAAGCAACTTCAATGACCAATCAATAGGAAATAAGTAAAGAAAATCAGGGGGGAGTCTACAATAAAAATTATATTGCTTTATTTTGATGCTACTTAAATGAGGGAGCTTCCTAATGAGGCATATTAAACTTAACAGATCTCAAAGACAACTCTTGTTTTCACCCTCTAATGTGACTCTCTTATCTTCTCTCAGTGAAAAGCACTGAGATGGGAAGAGTCCCCATCTTCTCCCAGTTCCTCCCAAAGAATGGACCATCAACAAGGAGACAGGTTATTTCCAGGTAATGCAGTGAAGTGAGGTAACTACAAAGAAGGATGAGTGATTATGGTGTGGGCAGGATAGGGGCGGGCTCTCCCAACTCAAAAATCTAGAATTTGTTCTTGATTTTCTTTCTCTCTCACTGGACAGCCACTGCCACAATCAGTCCTGCTGAGGCTGCTTTCAGATGAATGCCTCTGGTCATCCCCTTCCCTATCTACACCCTCCCCCTCCCCCACCTTCCTCTCCTCCCTCTCTCTCCCTCCCTGTCCCTTATCTACTTCCTCCCCTCCCCTATTACTCCCTCCTCTCCCTATCTGCTCCTGTCCCTCCCCTTCCCACCCTACCTCACCCTGCCATTACTCCATCCTCACTAGATCTCCTCTCTCAGGGATGACCCCAATGTCCTTCTCCCACTTGGGGGGCTCCCAGCTTCCTTCTTCAGCCCAGAGCCCATTGTGTGCCCACAGCCAGAGGCCTCCCATGGAATGTAAGTCCTTCACTCACTCCCTGTTGGAGCCCGCGCCAGTGGATTGCTTGCCATTTAGAGCAAAACACAAAGCTCTTCCTGTGGAACTGAGCTTCGACTGTTGGGGGACATAAGAGGCAGCCACTGGCCCAACCAGCCAAGGCCTAAAGCTCGCAGAAGAGAAATTCTCATTAGCAGAATTTTCAGTCATTGGAGCTGAGCTGCGGGATGTTTAAGTGTGGAGACCTAGCACAAAATGTACCAGTGGGGGCTGGTCCAAGTCTTCACTCCCCTACCACGCTCCCCACCTCTGTACTGTGTGCTCCTGTCACTCTAGCTTCCTTCTGCGTGGAATGCCTCCTTTCTGTCTTCTGTGGTCACACCTCTGCACTGAACCCCACGAGACCCACCAACTTCAGAAGCTGCCCCTGACACCTCGAGCAGTAGGCAGGTGTGTCCTGTGCTGTCCATGCCCTTCCTTTGTACCTATAAGCTGGTGACTCTGTTCTGTAGATAGTTGGGGTCCCTGTCTTATCTTCCCAGCCGGACTGTGAGGTACTCATGGTGGGATCTATAGCTGATCCATCTCAGGGAGTCCTGTGGAGCTTGACCTAATGCCCACCATGTGGGAATCCCAGAGAGGAAACAGCATGTGCAAAGGCTGGAGATCTGATAGCACCTGTGGCAATACAGAAGATTCCATGCACATAAAGGGCAACAAAATAGAGCAGTGTTAGATAAAATAAATATCCGTGAGTGCATACTGATAGAAATAAATGATTAAATAAGTTAATGAATGAGGCAAAAGAGATACATTTCCCATGCAGGATTTCAAATAAATTATGTTATATATTCCACCACAAAGGAGGGCGAGAACAACTCCCCACTCCTTAAGTGTGGGCTGCACACAGTGACTTATTCTCCAAAGAGGACAGTATGGAAGAGGGGACAAAGAGAAACTCTGCGGTGGAGAATCCTGACGAGCACTACCTCTGCCAGATCTTTAGTGATGTCAGTCATCCCCCTTTTTATATTGATAATTTTCTCTTTTTTCCCAATCAATCCAGCTGGAGATTTGTCATTCTTATTGATTTTCCCAAAGAACAAGTTTTTGGTTTTATTGATTTTTTTTCCTATTTTTATTTCATTGATTCCCATTTTGATCTTTATTATTCCTTTTCTGCTGATTACTTTAGATTTAATTTGCTCTTCCTCTTTTATATTCTTTTATTTATTTATTTATTTAAGACAGAGTCTTGTTCTGTTGCCCAGGCTGGAGTGCCGTGGCACAATCTCTGCTCACTGCAACCTCCACCTCCCGGGTTCAAGCAATTCTCCTGCCTCAGCCTAAGTATACTCAGCCTAAGTATACTCAGCCCAAGTATCTTGGATTACAGGCGCCAGTCACCACGCCTAGCTAATTTTTGTATTTTTTGTAGAGACGGCGTTTCACCATGTTGGGCAGGCTAGTCTCGAACTCGCAACCTCAGGTGATCTGCCCACCTCGACCTTCCCCAAGTGCTGGGATTACAGGCATGAGCCACTGCACCCGGACTATGTTCTTAAATTAGGAACTGAGGTTGCTGATCTGAGACCCTTCTTCTTTTCTAATGCAGCAATTAATATCATACATTTCCCTGCAGGTACTGCTTCAGTGACAACCCACAAATTCTATGTTGTTTCTCTATTTCCAATAACTTCAAATGACTTTCTAAGATTCCTTTAGATTTCTTCTTTGACCTATGAGTTATTTAGAAGTGAGTTAATTTCCAAATATTTGGGGATTTTTAAAGGATCTTTCTGTAACAAGTTTTTAATTTTATTCCATTGTGGCCAGAGAACATACTTTGTAGTTGAATACTTTTTAATTTATTGAGGCTTTTTAATGGGCTATAATGTGGTCTATCTCCATAAATGTTCCATGCACAGTTGAGAAAAATGTACATTTTGCTTTTATCGGGTGGAGTATTCTAGAAATATAAATCAGGTCAAGTTGGTTGATAGTGTTCAAGTTCACTACATTCTTGCTGATTTTCTGCCTATTTATTCTATGAACTGTTGAGAGTGGGATTAAAATCTCTGATGGTTGTATCTATCTCTACTGATTGTTTTATTACTTTCTTCCTTCATGCATTTGGAAGCTTTGTTATTAGGTACAAAAACACTTAGGATGGTTATGTCTTCTTCATTAACTATCCACATTATTAGTAAGAAATAATCTCTTTAATCCCTGGTAATAGTCTTTGCTCTGAAGTCTATTTTGGCCTTCGTATAGCCACCTCAGCTTTCGTTTGACTAGTTTTGGCATGGTATATCTTTTTCCATCCTTTTACTTCTAACCTATTTGCATCTTTATATTTAAAGTACATTTCTTGGCCAGGCATGGTGGCTCACGCCTGTAATCCCAGCACTTTGGGAGACCGAGGCAGGTGAATCACTTGAGGTCAGGAGTTTGAGACCAGCCTGGCCAACATGGTGAAACCCCATCTCCACTAAAAATACAAAAATTAGCTCGGCGTGGTGGTGGGGGCCTGTAATCATAGCTATTCAGGAGGCTGAGGCAGGAGAATCGTTTGAACCCAGGAGGCGGAGGTTGCAGTGAGCTGAGATTGCGCCATTGCACTCCATTGCACTCCAGCCTGGGCAAGAAGAACGAAACTCTGTTGAAAGAAAGAAAGAAGGAAGCACGGGAGGAAGGAAGGAAGGATGGATGGAAGGAAGGAAGGAAGGAAGGAAGGAAGGAAGAAAATTTCTTGTAAGCAAAATATAACCGACTCTTTGTCAAAAAATCCAATCTGACAATCTGTCTTCTAAATCAGATAATTTAAATGTAATGTAATTCCTAATATGGTTGAGTCTCTTGCTATTGTTTTCTTCTCATTCCATCTGTCCTTTATTCTCTTTTATCTCTTTTTCTGTCTTCTTTTAGATTTACCCAGTATGTTTTTATGATTCCATTTGATCTCTCTTATTAGTTTAAAAGCTATAATCTTTTGGTTTGTTATCTTAGTGGTGGCTTTAGGGCTTACAGTGTACATCTTTAACTGATCATGGCCTACCTTCAGGTGACAGTAGATCACATTATGTACCGTTTAAGTGTGGACACAGGGGACCCACCACAGCCACTGCTGCTCCCACAGCCCCTCCTGCCACCACCACTTGTGCCTCCCCACTGCAGTTGGCATGATAATAGTGGCTGCTCCAGATGGCACACTGCTGCCATTAGTATCATTTATCTTATGCCTGAAGGACATCCTTTAACTTTTCTTATGGTGCAGTAAACTTCTCCCTTTTTAGTCTTTAAGCTCTTATTGTCATTCATTGCACTTTTACATATATTATAAAATGCATATTATTTTTTAAACAATTATCTTTCAGAGAAGTTTAAATAATAGTAAAGTATATATCCAGGTTGTTACTATTTCTGGTATAGATACACGATGCTACTACTTCTGGTGTAGATAATTTCTTTGTGTGGATCCAGATTTCCATCTGGTATTGTTACGGGATCCTTGGGGTGTTACTTCACCAGCCAGAAACCTCTGTGGCCAGTGGTGCCTTCGTCCGAGTTTTGCTCTGAACCGCTGGTCTCATTCCACCCACTCGGCCTGGCAGGCTGTGCTCAGTTCCCACTACCAGCCTGGAACGCATGTCTGCCAAGGGTGAGCCAGGCATGGAGCAGCAAGGGGTGTGTGAGCAAGCATGGGATCCGGCCACTGCACACAGCCAGACATGCCAGCTGAGGGGAGAGAGGTGGTGGGCAGGCAGCTTCAGGCACTGGCACGGGTGCCAGCTCCATGCAAGGCTGCAGCTCGACCAGGCATACCATGGCTGACACCAGGGAATGTGGTGGTGCCCAGAACCTTGGAGATGCCAGGAACCCACAGAGTCCTAAAGAGGGTGTCACAGCCCTGGCTTGGGGAGTTCCTAGGTCTGGGCTCCCTGAAGAGCCTCAGCTCTTCTCTCCTCTCTTCTCCTTGCCTGCAATGTGACAAACAAGGGGCATGTTTCCGCGCTGTTTGCATTGCAGCTATTTTAGCTCCGCCATTCAGCAGGTCTCCAGTTCCTGTCCTGCGTCCAGGAAGAATGATATATGCAGACAAGTGGAAGGTGAACAAGATGAAGAGGAGCTTTATTGAATGATAGAACGGCTCAGAGGAGACCCGCAGGGGGTAGCTCCTCTCCATAGCCAGGGTGTCCTGATGAGTATTGCGCTCTCAGCAGAGAGGGCAGCTCCTTTCTGCAGGTGGTTCATCCTGTTGTCTCTTCAGCTCTCAGCAGAGACGGTAGCTCCTCCCTGAAGACTGGCGGCCCACTCCCCAGGTTACAGTCCCTCCCCAGCTTGCAGGCGGGGCTTCATTGGGAACCTGCCCGCTTCCACCCAAGAGCCTGTTTTGCCTCCAGTCGTTGTTCATGGCGCCCAGGCTATTCTTGCCAAGCATTACCTGCAGGCCTATGCCAGGCTGTCCTCAGCCCCACTTCAGCCTCCTTCTCATGCTTGTCAGCCTCCAAAGTCTGATGGGCGCCAAGGGGCTGGCATGTGAGCACTGCCCTAAGCATGCACAAATGTGGTTGGGATGCGACAGTGTGGAGAGAGAGATGGTGCTTCAGGTTGTGGTCTGTGATTGGAGCAGGTGCTAACAGTGGGGAGAACCCAGACAGCAGGAGCAGGCACTTCCTAGCCTGCAGGGATTAGGGGAGGGCTTTCCGGGCCCCCAAGAGCACACACATGCCTAGGTCCATAGCTCCAGCTTGGGTGGCTGCAGCTGTACCTGGGAGGGCAGGGCTCCTGCCTACTCCTGGCTCCCGAGAGCACAGGAGCGCCCTGGTCGCAGCCACAGCTTGGGTGGCTGCAGTTGCGCCCAGGAAGCTCCCACCCCACCAACTTTCTGGCTCCATAAAGCACATAGCCCTGGCCACGCCTCTTGTCCGCATTTTCCCCTTAGTGGCTGCGGGCAAGGTACGGGTGGCTGGTGGCCTCAGCCAACCCTGCGCCAACAAACCCAATGCTCCTGGGGCAGCTCCACGACTCCTGGCTGCACCATTGGCTCGAGGGCTCCTGGGACGCGCCAGAGAGCGAGGTTGAAGCTGTGGTGGAGGTTCCGGGCCTGCAGCAGGTCCTGCCCAGTCGTGCAAGGGTGGGGGTGGTGCAGGCACAGTCAGCTGCCTCAGGGATGTGGGGCACAGGGGACCCACCACAGCCACTACTGCTCCCACAGTCGCTCCTGCCACCACCACTTGTGCCTCCCCACTGCAGCTGGCATGATAACAGTGGCTGCTCCAGATGGCACACCGCTACCATTAGTATCGTTTCTCTTATGAGTGGAGGACATCCTTTAACTTTTCTTACAGTGCAGGTCTGCAGGTAATAAAGTCTTTCAGCTTCTTCAAGTCTGAAAACTTCTTTATTTCTTCATCTATTATTCTCTTTTTGGTGACTGTTAAACCAATCCATTGACATTTCAATTTCAATTATGATACTTTTCATTTGATTTCTACTTGGCACTTTTCCCAATCTATTTGCTTATTTTCATACTCAAGTTATTTCAACTCCTTTGTTTCTTTAAGTATAAAACACACTTTGTACTGTCTTTGGTAACTTGACTGTCTGGCATGATAAAAAGGAGGAAGGCACAGAATCAAAAACTGAATGTTTAAATACAATACAATACAATGCGGCTTGATGCCGTCTCTCTGAAAGGAGAAAAGCTGCTGCTGCCATCAATCAGTGCAGCAAGATGTCAAAACAAGTATCAACATAATTATCCTTTATAAAGCCTCAGCAGTTATTACCCATCAAGAACATGGAATTGATAGTCAGAGGACTGGAGTCCGCTCCCTGTCTCTGGTATTATTTGTAGCTCCTGTACTGCCAGACCTTGGTGGCTTCTCAGATTGCTCACTTGGAATATCTGGGTGTTAATAACTGTCTTTCTACTACATAAAGATGCATCAAATATCAGATGGAAGAATGGAAACATAACTGTAAAATCTTATATTTGCTATTTTTACTAGAGTTATTACAATTTTTAATACTACACTTTATAACAATATAATCTCTAAGATACCTGCCTTACCTGGATGGCTAGTATAAGAGAGAAATAAATATCTGAAATTTGGATTCATGATTTGGATTTTGTTATCATCTATCAGACTTTTTTTTCTGAATTGCTTCATTCATTCATTCACTCAATGCAAAGCTATCTATGGTGCACTTAGTACGTTCCTGGCTCTGTATTAGTTGCTAATGTTACAGCAATGAATGTACCTTACCCTGGTGTGGCCTGCTGTCTAATGAGGAAAAAGGAAATTAGGCCTCAAATAAGACAGATATGGATACATTATAAAAAGTGACTACAGCACATGAAGGCATACTATAGGCTTCCTGGGAAGTTATAATGAGGAACCAAATTTAGAGTGACGGCCTAGGAAGCATCATTTAAACTAAGATCCAAAGGAGGAGGAGTAAATACCCAGTTGAGAACATGAGGAAGGAGCATTTCAAGCAGGGGAGACCACAGACGTAAAGGTTTTGAGTCAGTAAGAAGCTTGATACAATTGACAGTGGACAGGTAGCAGGTGATGACAGCAAGTGGTGGCACTGGAGAGTTATCCAGGGACAGGCTCCTCCAGGCCTTGCTGGGAGTCTGGATGTTATTTTAGGAACAATGGAAAGCCACTGATGGTATTAAACAGGGACATAATTGTATTAGTTCAGCATTTTTAAAAGGTAACTTGAGTTGCAGTGTGGAGAATATAATGTAGTATGTCAGCTATGAGCAGACACAGAATGACCTAAACTTGGAAGGCAATTTCCATATTCCGTGGGACAGCAAGTTTAGATTAAGTCGGTAGTAGAGCTGGAGAGAGCTGAAATCATGCAAGGTATAATGTGGAGGGAAGAATACAGAATTTCGTGATTCACTGGACATGGAGGGCAAGGGAGATAGATGCGTCAAGGACTCATAGGGTTCTGGCATAAGAATCTGGGAGTTCCTGTGAGAAAAGTTTCAAGGCTATCAATATAAGTCAAATTCTATAAAAAAAAAAAAAAAAAAAAAGAATCTGGGAGTTCCCTTTTGTTCTTGAGAGATGCCCTCAAAGGCCTGGACAGGCAGTAGAGCATAGGGAATTTATTTTTCTAAGTACTCTGGGAAACAATCCTAGTGTCTTGGGTGTGGCTTTAAGCATGTTTGAACGATCGAATGTGTGTGTTTTTCCACACAGGAATCATCCTGATTATTGTGTGGACTAAAAACTGGAAAGGTCAAGACCAGAGACGAACAGCTGATTTAGAAGGCTGGTGCTCATTTAGGCTAAGCTGGAAGGAGAGAGAGAAATTCAAAACATTTAGGAGATAGAATCATGTTTCAGTCAATAGGTGGCTGTTGGTATCGTTTTATAAGATGGAAGACAATGGAAAATAAGCAGATAGACAACTGAGTTTTAAGTGTTTACAGGGCCAGTGAAGAGAGGTTGGTACCAGACTTTGGAGCTCCTCAGAGCTAGGTTGCGGATACATATTTGGAAGTTATCAGCCAGTGTGTAAATGCTACTGAAAACTCATGGAAGTGGATAAAAGGTTCAGAGAGAGCTTGGGATCAGGATAAAAGACCTAGAACCAATCTGTGGATAATGTTAGCCTTTAAGGAGTGGCAAGAAGAGTAGCATGCAAAGATGCATGGAAAACCAGGAGAGTAGAGGTGTCAAGAAGGGCCCAAGGCCATCTGCGCTCATGGCTTTATTCTGCAGTTCAGCAGCAACTCTGGGAGAACCTACAACCTCTCCCCAGGCTAGAAGTGGAAATAGAGATGCATTCATAGACTAAGCCAGGCGTCTGTGAAAACACATACAGTTTAAAGGAATAATGAATCTATCATTATAAACAAAGTGTAGAAAAGCTAATAAAACTAGGGTTCGGCAGTCTCAGGTACTCAGGAGGCTGAGGTGGGAGGATCGATGGAGCCCAGGGATGCGCTATGACGATCAGGTGTCTGAACAAATTTTAGCAGCAAATAGTGATCTCTCCAAGCGGAGGACCACCAAGTTGCTTAAGGAGGAGTGAACTTGCCCAGCTCCCAGATGAAGCAGGTGAAGACTCCCGAGCGGATCAGCAGTGGGACTGTGCCTGTAGCCACTGCACTCCAGCGTGGGCAACACAGTGAGAACTTGCCTCTTTTTCTTTGGAGACGGAGTCTCACTCTGTTGCCCAGGCTGCAGTGCAGTGGCGTGATCTCGGCTCCCTGCAAGCTCCACCTCCCGGCTTCACACCATTCTCCTGCCTCAACCTCCCGAGTAGCTGGGACTATAGGCGTCTGCCACCATGCTCAGCTAATTTTTTGTATTTTTAGTGGAGATGGGGTTTTACCGTGTAAGCCAGGATGGTCTCAATCTCCTGACCTAGTGACCCGCCCGCCTCAGCCTGCCAAAGTGTTGGGATTACAGGCGTGAGCCATTGCGCCTGGTCGAGAACTTGCCCCTTAAAATAAAAAGAAATAAATTGATAAATAAATAAATGGGAGGAGATGCTGCGTGGCAGGGATATTATAAGTCATTATAAGCAATATTCTAGAAAACAAACAGGGCAGTGGAAACACAAATGAAAATACTGAAACTATCATTAACATAAGCCATAAAGGATTATATTATTGTCAACAATAAAAATAAAATTACCATACTTGAACAATTATTCTTCTAAGGAAAAAAAAAGACAACATAGATGTCCACTTGTTCTAAAAAATTACTTTTAGTTAGTTAGCAGCGGTCATATATTATCTGTCTGCATGTTTGGGTTTTTTAACTAGTAGTCCCTTATGGCCAACAGCATATGTTTACAGAAGTTAATGGTGCCAGCAGATTGCATGGCAGCTGCACTGCCCACTGGCCCTTTCTGGAATCAGTTATGGGGCTTTGATCTTCCTGGTACCAACCTCCAGCCCAAGGAACTGGAGTAGTATCTCTTCATGAAGGAACATCAAGCTAATGGCAAATCCCATCAAAGAGCATGTTCTACTTTGAAGTCAGTAAACCTGAAGTTGTTTCAGAGTAATGAGAGGAGAAGGTAATTTCATAGCATCCAAGAGAAATTCTAAATATCAGACATCTCAGCCATTGAAACAGAGAGCACAGTTATAGGTCCCAGAAAAAACAGGGATATAAGGAAATGAACAATAATAAGAAGAAAAAAAACTATTGGTAAAGCAACACCATTATATTTAGCCCTGTAGAAATGTAAACACTAAAAAACAGAGGCAGAGTTAGGAAATTAACTGGGTTGTACATGGGTTAATAATAAAACAGAAATAATAGTATCTGAGACACTAAATGCTGCATGAATGACAGATGTTGTTATCACACTTTAGAAAATTAATATTCTGCAGGGCTAAAGCTGTGACTAGGCAGAGAATGGGAGTGACTGTGTGTAAATGGTGTGATATGAACGTCCGGCCTGACCCAAGATGAAGCCACTTAAGACATTTCCATCCAGGCTACTCTTTGACTTGTTCTCCAGTTTTATACAGGAGTATTTTTAAATTTTATTCCATTTTGACAATAATTTTAAAGCATTTTTATGATAATGTAAAGAAAGAATACAAGTATGTTCTAGAACATCAAGTGGCAACTGTGTCACTGAGTACCACCAAATACTTTCACTGCCTGCTTTTTGTTTGTGTTATATTCATGTCGGCTCCATCCTTTCCACTTTTATAACAAGGGATAGATGAGAAAAGAGGCTGACTAAACACAGGCTCCCACCAAGTGAAGATCAAGTGAAGCAACAGCACGGTGTGCAAAAGAGGATGTTAGTAAAGAAAAACAGAGAACTAAGAGATCGTGAGAAATCACCCCACTGCCCCCAGTACCACTCCTGTTTTCCCAGACAGGGTATCATCTCAGCTTCAGAAAAATAGCATCATCTGTTGTTAGTTTGAATTGTATTAGTTTGATGAGATGCCTACCATATTGCAAGTACTTTGCTAAACTCTGGGAATCTAAAGACAGATAAGTTTCATTTCATGTCCACCTCTAAATTCAACTATAAAAGACAGTAACTAAAGTCCATATTGTCATGGGAAGACACTAGAGGCTTTCCATAAAAACCAGTTCT
>NW_022680938.1:0-58097 GCF_009764315.1 Trachypithecus francoisi | reverse complement strand
GGAGTTGGTTTTTTGAAAAGATCAACAAAATTGACAGACCACTGGTAAGACAAATAAAGAAGAAAAGAGAGAAGAATCAATAGATGCAATAAAAAATGATAAGGCGATATCACCGCAGACTCCACAGAAATACAAACTACCATCAGAGAATATTATAAACACCTCTATGCAAATCAACTAGAAAATCTAGAAGAAACGGATCATTTCCTGGATACTTACACTCTCCAAGACTAAACCAGGAAGAAGTTGAATCCCTGAATAGACCAATAGCAGGCTCTAAAATTGAGGCAACAATTAATAGCCTACCAACCAAAAAAAGTTCAGGACCAGATGGATTCACAGCTGAATTCTACCAGAGGTACAAGGAGGAGCTGGTACCATTCCTTCTGAAACTATTCCAATCAATAGAAAAAGAGGGAATCCTCCCTAACTCATTTTATGAGGCCAACTTCATCCTGATACCAAAGCCTGGCAGAGACACAACAAAAAAAGAGAATTTTAGATCAATATCCATGATGAACATCGATGCAAAAATCCTCAATAAAATACTGGCAAGCGGATTCAGCAGCACATCAAAAAGCTTATCCACCATCATCAAGTGGGCTTCATCCCTGGGATGCAAGGCTGGTTCAACATTTGCAAATCAATAAACGTAATCCAGCATATAAACAAAACCAAAGACAAGAATCACATGATTATCTCAATAGATGCAGAAAAGGCTTTTCACAAAATTCAACAACCCTTCATGCTAAAAACACTCAATAAATTCGGTATTGATGGAACGTACCTCAAAATAATAAGAGTTATTTATGACAAATCCACAGCCAATATGATACTGAATGGGCAAAAACTGGAAAAATTCCCTTTGAAAACTGGCACAAGGCAGGGATGCCCTCTATCACCACTCCTATTCAACATAGTGTTGGAAGTTCTGGCTAGGGCAATCAGACAAGAGAAAGAAATAAAGGGTATTCAGTTAGGAAAGGAAGAAGTCAAATTGTCCCTGTTTGCAGATGACATGATTGTATATTTAGAAAACCCCATTGTCTCAGCCCAACATCTCCTTAAGCTGATAAGCAACTTCAGCAAAGTCTCAGGATACAAAATTAATGTGCAAAAATCACAAGCATTCTTATACACCAGTAACAGACAAACAGAGAGCCAAATCATGAATGAACTTCCATTCACAATTGCTTCAGAGAGAATAAAATACCTAGGAATCCAACTTACAAGGGATGTAAAGGACCTCTTCAAGGAGAATAACAAACCACCGCTCAGTGAAATCAAAGAGGACACAAACAAATGGAAGAACACACCATGCTCATGGATAGGAACAGTCAATATCGTGAAAATGACCATACTGCCCAAGATTATTTATAGATTCAATGCCATCCCCATCAAGCTACCAATGACTTTCTTCACAGAATAGGAAAAAACTGCTTTAAAGTTCATATGGAACCAAAAAAGAGCCCGCATTGCCAAGACAATCCTAAGTCAAAAGAACAAAGCTGGAGGCATCACGCTACCTGACTTCAAACTATACTACAAGGTACAGTAACCAAAACAGCATGGTACTGGTACCAAAACAGAGATATAGACCAATGGAACACAACAGAGTCCTCAGAAATAATACCACACAACTACAGCCATCTGATCTTTGACAAACCTGAGAGATACAAGAAATTGGGAAAGGATTCCTAGTTAGTAAATGGTGCTGGGAAAATTGGCTAGCCATAAGCAGAAACCTGAAACTGGATCCTTTCCTTACTCCTTATAGGAAAATTAATTCAAGATGGATGAGAGACTTAAATGTTAGACCTAATACCATAAAAGTCCTAGAAGAAAATCTAGGTAGTACCATTCAGGACATAGGCATGGGCAAGGACTTCATGTCTAAAACAAGAAAAGCCAAAATTGAGAAATGGGATTTAATTAAACTAAAGAGCTTCTGCACAGCAAAAGAAACTACCATCAGAGTGAACAGGCAACCTACAGGATGGGAGAAAATTTTTGCAATCTACTCATCTCACAAAGGGCTAATATACAGAATCTACAAAGAACTCAAACAAATTTACAAGAAAAAAACAAACAACCCCATCAAAAAGTGGGCAAAGGATATGAACAGACATTTCTCAAAAGAAGACATTCATACAGCCAACAGACACATGAAAAAATGCTCATCATCACTCGCCATCAGAGAAATGCAAATCAAAACCACAATGAGATACCATCTCACACCACTTAGAATGGCAATCATTAAAAAGTCAGGAAACAACAGGTGTTGGAGAGGATGTGGAGAAATAGGAACACTTTTACACTGTTGGTGGGATTGTAAACTAGTTCAACCATTATGGAAAACAGTATGGAAATTCCTCAAGGATGTAGAACTAGATGTACCATATGACCCAGACATCCCACTACTGGATATATACCCAAAGGATTGTAAATCATGCTGTTATAAAGACACATGCACATGTATGTTTATTGCGGCACTATTCACAATAGCAAAGACTTGGAATCAACCCAAATGTCCATCTGTGACAGACTGGATTAAGAAAATGTGGCACATATACACCATGGAATACTATGCAACCATAAAAAAGGATGAGTTTGCGTCCTTTGTAGGGACATGGATGCAGCTGGAAACCATCATTCTTAGCAAACTATCACAAGAACAGAAAACCAAACACTGCATATTCTCACTCATAGGTGGGAACTGAACAATGAGATCACTTGGACTGGGGAAGGGGAACATCACACACTGGGGCCTATCATGGGGAGGCGGGATGGGGGAGGGATTGCATTGAGAGTTATACCTGATATAAATGATGAATTGATGGGTGCTGACGAGTTGATGGGTGCAGTACACCAACATGGCAAAAGTATATATATGTAACAAACCTGCACGTTATGCACATGTACCCTAGAACTTAAAGTATAACAACAACAAAAAAAGAAAATGGTGTTATCAAACTGCTCAATGAAAAGAACAGTACAACTCTGTTAGATGAATTCACACATCACAAAGCAGTTTCTGAGAAAGCTTCTTTCTAGTTTTTATCTGAGGATGTTTCCTTTTTCACCATAGTCCTCAATGGGCTACCAAATATCCCATTGCAGATTTAATGAAAAAAGTGTTAGCAAACTTCTCAATGAAAAGAATTTTGTAACACTCTGACATGAATTCACCCGTCACAAAGCAGTTTCTTGAAAGCTTCCTTTGGGTTTTTATCTGAGTATATTTCCTTTGTCACCTTAGATTTCCATGTGCTCCCAATTATTCTATTAAAGATTCCATGAAACCAGTGTTATCAGACTGCTAAAGGGATAGAATGTTTAACTGTGAGATGAACTCACACATCACAATGCAGTTTCTCAGAAAGATTCTTTCTACTTGTTATCTGAGAATATTTCCTTTTTCACTAAATGAATCAATATGCTCCCAAAATATCCCTTTGCAGATTCCACGAAAACAGTGCTAGCAAACTGCTCCTGGAAAGCATATTTCCTTTGTCACCATAGGCCTCAAAGTGATTCAAAATATCACTTCTCAGATTCCCCAAAAACAGTGCTACCAAATTGTTTTATGAATAGAGTGGTTTAACTCTGTGAGATGAATTCACACATCACAAAGAAGTTTCTCAGAAAACTTCTTTCTACTTTTTTTCTGAGGGTATTTCCTTTTTAAACATAGGCCTCACCTCACTCCCAAATATCCCTTTGATGATTCCATGAAAAGAGTATTAGTAAAGTGCTCCATGAAAATAAAGGTGTTACTCTGTGAGATGAATACATACATCACAAAGAAGTTCTCAGAAAGCTTCCTTCTTCTTTTATCTGAGGATATTTCATTGGTCACCGTAGGCTTCAATGTGATCCAAAATATCCCTTCTCAGACTCCCCAAAAACAGTGCTACAAAACAGCTCCATGAAGAGAATGGTGTATCTCAGTGAGATAAATTGACACATAACAAAGCAGTTTCTCAGAATGCTTCTTTCTAGTCTTTATCTGAGGATATTTTGTTTTTTACCATATTCCTCAATGAGCTCTGAAACATCCCATTGCATATTCCAGGAAAAATGTGTTAGCAAACTTGTCAATGAAAGGGATGTTGAAAAACTGTGGTGAATTGACTCATCACCAAGCAGTTTCACAGAAAGATTATTTTTGGTTTTTATCTTTGGATATTTCCTTTGTCACAATAGACTTCAAAGTGCTCCCAAATATCCTATTCCAGATTCCAAGAAAACAGTGTTATCAAACTGCTCAATGAAAATAACAGTGTAACTCTGTGAGATGAATTCACACATTACAAAACAGTTTACTAGAAATCTTTCTCGATTTAGTCTGAGGATATTTCCTTTTTCACTACAGGCCTCAAAGTGCTCACAAATATCCCTTTTCAGATTCCATGAAAACAGTGTTAGCAAACTGTTCCATGAAAAGAAAGGTGTTACTCTGTGAGATGAATACAAGCATCACAAAGAAGCTTCTCATAAAGCTGATTTCTGCTTTTTATTTGGGGATATATCCTTTGTTACCATAGGCTTCAATGTGATGGAAAATCCCTACTCAGATTCCCCAGAAACAGTTCTACCATACTGCTCCTGGAAGGGAACGTGTAACTCTGTGAGATGAATTCACAAATCCCAAAGCAGTTGCTTAGAAACCTTCTTTCTATTTTTTGTCTGAGGATATTTCCTTTGTCACCCTAAGCTTCAATGATCTCTGAAATATGCCATTCCATATTCCAAGAAAACATTGTTAACCAGCTGCTCAATGATAAGAATGGTGGACCTCTGTGAGATGATTCACCCATCATAAAGCAGTTCTGAGAGAAAGCTTCTTTCTAGTTTTTATGAGGTATTTCCTTTTTTACTATAGGCTCAAAGCGTTTTTAAATATCCTTTGCAGATCCCCGGAATACAGTGATAGCAAACTGCTCCATGAAAAGAAAGGTGTAACTCTGTGAGATGAACTCATACATCACAAAGGTGTTTCTCAAAAACCTTCTTTCTAGTTTTTATCTGAGGATATTTCCTTTTTCACCATAGACTTGAAAGAGATCCAAATTATTCCTTCTCAGATTCCCCAAAAACATGCTACCAAACTGCTCCATGAAGAGAATCGTATAACTCTGTGAGCTTCTTTTTGGTTTTTATCTGAGGATATTTCATTTGTCACCATAGGATTCATTGTGCTCCCAAATATCCTATTGCAGTTTCCACGAAAAGAGTGTTAACAAAGAGCTTAATGAAAAAATGGTGTAACTCTGTGAGATGAATTCACGCATCACAAAGAACTTTCTCAGAAAGACTCTTAGTATTTTTTATCTGTGCATATTTTCTTTTTTACTTTAGGCCTCAATACGCACCCACATACCCCTTTACATATTCCACGAAAACAGTGTTAGCAAACTGCTCAATGAAAGGAACAGTGTATCTCTGTGAGATGAATTCCCTGATCACAAAGCAGTTTCTCAGAAAGCTGCTTTCTGCTTTTTGTCTTGGATATATCCTTTGTCACCATAGGCTTCAATGCACTCCCCAATATTCTATTGCAGACTCACAAAAATAGTGTTATCAAACTGCTCAAGAAAACTACAGTGTAACTCTGTGAGATGAATTCACAGAAAACTTTTTTATCAGAAAACTTCTTTCTAGTTTATCTGAGGATATTTCCTAGGCCTCAATGTGCTCCAAAATATCCATTTGCAGATTCCAGGAAAACCGTATTAGCAAAGTCCACCATGAAAAGAAAGGTGTAACTCTGTGAGATGAATTCACACATCACAAAGAAGTTTCTCAGACAGTTTCTTTATAGTTTTCATCTGAAAATATTTCCTTTCTCCACATAGGCTTCAATGCGATCCATATTAACCCTTCCCAGATTCCCAAAAAACAGAGCTATCAAACTGATCCATGAAAAGAATCGTGTAACTCTGTGAGGTGAATTAACACATCACAAAGCAGTTTCTCAGAAAGCCTCTTTCTGGTTTTTGCCTAAGGATATTTCCTTTGTCACCATATGGTTCATTGTGCTCGAAAATATCCCATTGCATATTCTGAGAAAACAGTGTTAGAAAACTGCTCAATGAAAAGAACAATGTATCTCTGTGAGATGAATTCACACATCACAGAACAGTTTCTCAGAAAGCTACTTTCTAGGTTTTATCTGAGGATATTTCCTTTTTCACCATAGGCATCAATGTGCTCCAAAATATACCTTTGCAGATTTCATGAAAACATCGTGAAGAAACTCCTCCATGGAAAGAAAGGTGTAACTTCGTGAGACAAATTCACACATCACAAAGAAGGTCCTCAGAAATCTTTCTAGCTTTTATCTGAAGATATTTCGTTTGTCACCATAGACTTCAAAGCGATCCAAGGTATCCCTTCTCAGATTCCCCAAAAACAATGCTACCAAACTCCTCCATGAAAATAATCGTGTAATTCTGTTAGATGAATTAACACATCACAAAGCCGTTTCTCAGAAAGCTTATTTCTAGTTACTATATGAGGATATTTGCTATGTCACCATAAACTACAAATTGCTCCGAGATATTCCTTTGCAGATTCCAAGATGAGAGTGTTAACCTACTGCTCAATGAAAAGAACAGTGTAATACTTTCAGATGAATTCACACATCACTAAGCAGTTTCTCAAAAGCTATGTTGTAATTATTGTTGAGGACATTTTCTTTTTCACCATAGGCTCAATGCACTCCAAAATATCCCACTGTAGATTCCCCAAAAACAGGTTAGCATTACTGCTCAATGAAAAGAAGGTGTAACTCATTGAGCTGAATTCAGCATCTTAAAGCAGTTTCTCAAATAGCTTCTTTTTCGTTTTTATCTGAGGATATATCCTTGTCACCATAGGCTTCACTGTGTCCTAGGATATTATCACAGATTCCACGAAACCAGTGTTATGAGACTCCCAATACAAAGTATGGTGTAGCCTGTGAAATTAATGCACACCTCACAATGCAGCTCCAGAAAATTCTTTCTAGTTTATCGAGGTTATTCCTTTCCTCTGTAGTCCTCAATGCACCCCAAATACCCCTTTGCAGATCCATTGCAAACAGTGTTAGCAAACTGCTACATAAAGAGAAGGTGAACTTCGTGAGATGAATTACACATCGTGAGGAATTTTCTTAGAAAGCATCTTGGGGTGGAGCAAGATGGCCGAATAGGAACAGCTCCAGTCTCCAACTCCCAGCGCGAGTACACAGAAGACCGGTGATTTCTGCATTTTCAACTGAGGTACTGGGGTCATCTCTCTAGGGAGTGCCGGACAATCGGTGCTGGTCAGCTGCTGCAGCCTGACCAGCGTGAGCTGAAGCAGGGCGAGGCATCGCCTCACCTGGAAGCGCAAGGGGGAAGGAAATCCCTTTCCTAGCCAGGGGAACTGAGACACATACACCTGGAAAATCGCGTAACTCCCACCCCAATACTGCGCTTTAAGGAAACAGGCACACCAGGAGAATATATCCCACACCTGGCCGGGAGGGTCCCACGCCCACGGAGCCTCCCTCACTGCTAACACAGCCCGCTCTGCGGCATCTATCCGCAAGGCAGCAGCGAGGCTGGGGGAGGGGCGCCCGCCATTGCTGAGGCTTAAGTAGGTAAACAAAGCCGCTGGGAAGCTCGAACTGGGTGGAGCTCACAGCAGCTCAAGGAAACCTGCCTGTCTCTGTAGACTCCACCTCTGGGGACAGCCCACAGCTGAGGTCCAATAGGGAAAGCAGCGGGGGCGGTGCAGAGGCGAACGACTCTGTCTGACAGCTTTGGGGAGAGCCGTGGATCTCCAACGCGGAGGTTGAGATCGAGAACGGACAGACTGCCTGCTCAGGTGGGTCCCTGACCCCTGAGTAGCCTAGCTGGGAGACATCCCCCACTAGGGGCAGTCTGACACCCCACACCTCACAGGGTGGAGTCATCCCTGAGAGGAAACTTCCAAAGAAGAATCAGACAGGTACACTCGCTGCTCAGCAATATTCTATCTTTGGCAACCTCTGCTGCTGATACCCAGGCAAACAGGGTCTGGAGTGGACCTCAAGCAATCTCCAACAGACCAACAGACAGTCCTTCTGACTGTCAGACGGAAAACTATCAAACAGGAAGGACACCTATACCAAAACCCCATCAGTACGTCACCATCATCAAAGACCAGAGACAGATAAAACCACAAAGATGGGGAAAAAGCAGGGCAGAAAAGCTGGAAATTCAAAAAATAAGAGCGCATCTCCCCCTGCAAAGGAGCGCAGCCCATCGCCAGCAACGGATCAAAGCTGGTCAGAGAATGACTTTGACGAGATGAGAGAAGAAGGCTTCAGTCCATCAAACTTCTCAGAGCTAAAGGAGGAATTACGTACCCAGCGCAAAGAAACTAAAAATCTTGAAAAAAAGTGGAAGAATTGACAGCTAGACTAATTAATGCAGAGAAGATCATAAACGAAATGACAGAGATGAAAACCATGACACGAGAAATACGTGACAAATGCACAAGCTTCAGAACCGACTCGATCAACTGGAAGAAAGAGTATCAGCGATTGAGGATCAAATGAATGAAATGAAGCGAGAGAGAAACAAAAGAAAAAAAGAAAAAAAGAAAAGAAAACAAAGCCTGCAAGAAGTATGGGATTATGTAAAAAGACCAAATCTACGTCTGATTGGGTGCCTGAAAGTGAGGGGAAAATGGAACCAAGTTGGAAAACACTCTTCAGGATATCATCCAGGAGAACTTCCCCAACCTAGTAGGGCAGGCCAACATTCAAATTCAGGAAATACAGAGAACGCCACAAGATACTCCTCCAGAAGAGCAACTCCAAGACACATAATTGCCAGATTCACCAAAGTTGAAATGAAGGAAAAAATCTTAAGGGCAGCCAGAGAGAAAGGTCGGTTACCCACAAAGGGAAGCCCATCAGACTAACAGCAGATCTCTCGGCAGAAACTCTACAAGCCAGAAGAGAGTGGGGGCCAATATTCAACGTTCTTAAAGAAAAGAATTTTCAACCCAGAATTTCATATCCAGCCAAACTAAGTTTCATCAGTGAAGGAGAAATAAAATCCTTTACAGATAAGCAAATGCTTAGAGATTTTGTCACCACCAGGCCTGCCTTACAAGAGACCCTGAAGGAAGCCCTAAACATGGAAAGGAACAACCGGTACCAGCCATTGCAAAAACATGCCAAAATGTAAAGACCATCGAGGCTAGGAAGAAACTGCATCAACTAATGAGCAAAATAACCAGTTAATATCATAATGACAGGATCAAGTTCACACATAACAATATTAACCTTAATGTAAATGGACTAAATGCTCCAATTAAAAGACACAGACTGGCAAACTGGATAAAGAGTCAAGACCCATCAGTCTGCTGTATTCAGGAGACCCATCTCACATGCAGAGACATACATAGGCTCAAAATAAAGGGATGGAGAAAGATCTACCAAGCAAATGGAGAACAAAAAAAAGCAGGGGTTGCAATCCTAGTCTCTGATAAAACAGACTTTAAACCATCAAAGATCAAAAGAGACAAAGAAGGCCATTACATAATGGTAAAGGGATCAATTCAACAGGAAGAGCTAACTCTCCTAAATATATATGCACCCAATACAGGAGCACCCAGATTCATAAAGCAAGTCCTTAGAGACCTACAAAGAGACTTAGACTCCCATACAATAATAATGGGAGATTTCAACACTCCACTGTCAACATTAGACAGATCAACGAGACAGAAAGTTAACAAGGATATCCAGGAATTGAACTCATCTCTGCACCAAGCGGACCTAATAGACATCTATAGAACTCTCCACCCCAAATCAACAGAATATACATTCTTCTCAGCACCACATCGCACTTATTCCAAAATGACCACATAATTGGAAGTAAAGCACTCCTCAGCAAATGTACAAAAACAGAAATTATAACAAACTGTCTCTCAGACCACAGTGCAATCAAACTAGAACTCAGGACTAAGAAACTCAATCAAAACCGCTCAACTACATGGAAACTGAATAACCTGCTCCTGAATGACTACTGGGTACATAACGAAATGAAAGCAGAAATAAAGATGTTCTTTGAAACCAATGAGAACAAAGATACAACATACCAGAATCTCTGGGACACATTTAAAGCAGTGTGTAGAGGGAAATTTATAGCACTAAATGCCCACAAGAGAAAGCAGGAAAGATCTAAAATTGACACTTTAACATCACAATTAAAAGAACTAGAGAGGCAAGAGCAAACACATTCAAAAGCTAGCAGAAGGCAAGAAATAACTAAGATCAGAGCAGAACTGAAGGAGATAGAGTCACAAAAAACCCTCCAAAAATCAATGAATCCAGGAGTTGGTTTTTTGAAAAGATCAACAAAATTGACAGACCGCTAGCAAGACTAATAAAGAAGAAAAGAGAGAGGAATCAAATAGACGCAATAAAAAATGATAAAGGGGATATCACCACCGACCCCACAGAAATACAAACAACCATCAGAGAATACTATAAATGCCTCTACGCAAATCGACTAGAAAATCTAGAAGAAATGGATAATTCCTGGACACTTACACTCTCCCAAGACTGAACCAGGAAGAAGTTGAATCCCTGAATAGACCAATAACAGGCTCTGAAATTGAGGCAACAATTAATAGCCTACCCACGAAAAAAAGTCCAGGACCAGATGGATTCACAGCTGAATTCTACCAGAGGTACAAGGAGGAGCTGGTACCATTCCTTCTGAAACTATTCCAATCAATAGAAAAAGAGGAATCCTCCCTAACTCATTTTATGAGGCCAACATCATCCTGATACCAAAGCCTGGCAGAGACACAACAAAAAAAGAGAATTTTAGACCAATATCCCTGATGAACATCGATGCAAAAATTCTCAATAAAATACTGGCAAACCGGATTCAGCAGCACATCAAAAAGCTTATCCACCATGATCAAGTGGGCTTCATCCCTGGGATGCAAGGCTGGTTCAACATTCGCAAATCAATAAACGTAATCCAGCATATAAACAGAACCAAAGACAAGAACCACATGATTATCTCAATAGATGCAGAAAAGGCTTTTGACAAAATTCAACAGCCCTTATGCTAAAAACGCTCAATAAATTCGGTATTGATGGAACGTACCTCAAAAAATAAGAGCTATTTACGACAAACCCACAGCTAATATCATACTGAATGGGCAAAAACTGGAAAAATTCCCTTTGAAAACTGGCACAAGACAGGGATGCCCTCTCTCACCACTCCTATTCAACATAGTGTTGGAAGTTCTGGCTAGGGCAATCAGGCAAGAGAAAGAAATCAAGGGTATCCAGTTAGGAAAAGAAGAAGTCAAATTGTCCCTGTTTGCAGATGACATGATTGTATATTTAGAAAAACCCATCGTCTCAGCCCAAAATCTCCTTAAGCTGATAAGCAACTTCAGCAAAGTCTCAGGATACAAAATTAATGTGCAAAAATCCCAAGCATTCTTATACACCAGTAACAGACAAGCAGAGAGCCAATCAGGAATGAACTTCCATTCACAATTGCTTCAAAGAGAATAAAATACCTAGGAATCCAGCTTACAAGGGATGTAAAGGACCTCTTCAAGGAGAACTACAAACCACTGCTCAGTGAAATCAAAGAGGACACAAACAAATGGAAGAACATACCATGCTCATGGATAGGAAGAATCAATATCGTGAAAATGGCCATACTGCCCAAGGTGATTTATAGATTCAATGCCATCCCCATCAAGCTACCAATGACTTTCTTCACAGAATTGGAAAAAACTGCTTTAAAGTTCATATGGAACCAAAAAAGAGCCCGCATTGCCAAGACAATCCTAGGTCAAAAGGACAAAGCTGGAGGCGTCACGCTACCTGACTTCAAACTATACTACAAGGCTACAGTAACCAAAACAGCATGGTACTGGTACCACAACAGAGAAATAGACCAGTGGAACAGAACAGAGTCCTCAGAAATAATACCACACATCTACAGCCATCTGATCTTTGACAAACCTGACAAAAACAAGAAATGGGGAAAGGATTCCCTATTTAATAAATGGTGCTGGGAAAATTGGCTAGCCACAAGTAGAAAGCTGAAACTGGATCCTTTCCTTACCCTTATACGAAAATTAATTCAAGATGGATTAGAGACTTAAATGTTAGACCTAATACCATAAAACCCTAGAAGAAAATCTAGGTAGTACCATTCAGGACATAGGCATGGGCAAGGACTTCATGTCTAAAACACCAAAAGCAACGGCAGCAAAAGCCAAAATTGACAAATGGGATCTCATTAAACTAAAGAGCTTTTGCACAGCAAAAGAAACTACCATCAGAGTGAACAGGCAACCTACAGAATGGGAAAAATTTTGCAACCTACTCATCTGACAAGGGCTAATATCCAGAATCTACAAGAACTCAAACAAATATACAAGAAAAAAACAAACAACCCCATCAAAAAGTGGGGAAAGGATATGAACAGACATTTCTCAAAAGAAGACATCCATACAGCCAACAGACACATGAAAAAATGCTCGTCATCACTCGCCATCAGAGAAATGCAAATCAAAACCACAATGAGATACCATCTCACACCAGTTAGAATGGCAATCATTAAGAAGTCAGGAAACAATAGATGTTGGAGAGGATGTGGAGAAATAGGAACACTTTTACACTGTTGGTGGGATTGTAAACTAGTTCAACCATTATGGAAAACAGTATGGCGATTCCTCAAGGATCTAGAACTAGATGTACCATATGACCCAGCCATCCCACTACTGGGTATATACCCAAAGGATTATAAATTACTCTACTACAAAGACACATGCACACGTATGTTTATTGCGGCACTATTCACAATAGCAAAGACTTGGAATCAACCCAAATGTCCATCTGTGACAGACTGGATTAAGAAAATGTGGCACATATACACCATGGAATACTATGCAGCCATCAAAAAGGATGAGTTTGCGTCCTTTGTAGGGACATGGATGCAGCTGGAAACCATCATTCTTAGCAAACTATCACAAGAAGAGAAAACCAAACACCGCATGTTCTCACTCATAGGTGGGACTGAACAATGAGATCACTTGGACTGGGGAAGGGGAACATCACACACTGGGGCCTATCATGGGGAGGGGGGAGGAGGGAGGGATTGCATTGGGGAGTTATACATGATATAAACGTTATGCACATGTACCCTAGAACTTAAAGTATAATAAAAAATAAAAAAATAAAAAAAAAAAAAAAACAGAGCGAGGCTTTCTGAAAATTGCTTTGTGATGTTTGAATTCACTTCACAGAATTACAATATTTTTCATTGAGAAGTTTACTAACACTGTTTTTTGTAACTGCAAGGGGATATTCAGAGCGCATTGAAGCTTATGGTGGCTAAGGAAATATCCTCAGACATAAAAAGAAAAGAACTTCTGAGAAATGCTTTTTGTTGTGAATTCATCTCAAGAGTTACATGATTCTTTTCATGGCTCAGTTTGATACTCTGTCTTCGGGAAACTGAGAAGGGATATTTTGATCACATTGAAGCTATGGTAACAAAGGAAATAACCTCAGATAAAAAATAGAAAGAGACCTTCTGAGAAAGTCCTTTGTGATGTGTGAATTTATCTCAGAGGGTTACCCCCTTTTTTTTATGGTAAAGTTTGCTAACACTGTTTTTGTGCAATCTGCAAAGGTATATATGTGAGCACATTGAAGCCTATGGTGAAAAAGGAAATATCCTCAAATAATAACTAGAAAGAAGTTTTCTGAGAAACTGTTCTATGATGTGTGAATTCATCTCACAGAGTTACACCGTTCTTTTTACTTAGCAGCCTGCTAACACTGTTTTCTTGAAATATGCAATGGGATATTTCAGAACGCATTGAAACTTATGGTGACAAAGGAAATATCTACATATAAAAACTAGTAAGTAGCTTTCTGAGAAACTGCTTTGTGATGTGTTAATTCATCTCACTGACTTACACGACTCCTTTCATGTATCAGATTGGTAGCACTGTTTTGGGGTAAACTGGCAAGGGATAATTTAGATCACACTGAAGTATATGGCGACTAAGGAAATATCCTCAGGTAAACTAGAAAGAATCTGTCTGAGAAAGTTCTTTGTGATGTGTGAATTCACCTCACAGAGTTACACCTTTCTTTTCATGGAGCAGTTTGCTAACACTGTTTTCGTGGAATCTCCGAAGGGATACTTGGGAGTGCCATGAGGCTCATAATAAAAAATAAAATATCCTGAGATAAAAACTGGAAAGAAGGTTTCTGAGAAACTGCTTAGTGATGTGTGAATTCATCTCACAGAGTTACACGATTCCTTTCATGCAGCAGTTCAGCAGCACTGTTTTGGGGGATTCTGAGAAGGAATATTTTGCATCACATTGAAGTCTGTGTTGACAAAGGACATAGCCTCAGAAAAAAACTAGAAAGAAACTTTCTGAGAAACTTCGTTGTGATGCACAAAATTATCTCACAGAGTGCTACATTGTTTTTCATGTAGCAGATTTCTAATACTGTTTTTGTTGGATCTGCAAAGAGATATTTGGGAGCACATTGAGACCTGTCATGAAAAGGAAAGTATCTTCAGATAAAAACTACAAAGAAGCTTTCTGAGAAACTGCTTTGTGGTGTTTGACTTCATCTGACAGATATACACCATCCTTTTCTTTGAGCCTTTTGATAACACTGTTTTTGTGGCCTATCCGAAAGGATATTTCTGAGTGCATTGAAGCCTATGGCGACAAAGGAAATATCCACATAGAAAAACCAAGAAGAAGATTTCTAAGAAACTACTTTGTGATGTATAAATTCAACTCCCAGAGTTACCCTGTTCTTTTCATTGATCAATTTGCTAACACTGTTTTCTTGGAATCTACAATGGGATATTTTGGAGTGCATTGAAACTCATTGTGTAAAAGTAAATACCCTCAGACAAAAACTAGAAAGAAACATTCTGAGAAAATGTTTTGTGATTTGTGAATTCATTGCACACAGTTACATGATTTTTTCATGAATGAGTGTGTTAGCCCTGTTTTTGGGGAAACTGAGAAGGGATATTTAGGATCACATTGAAGCCTACGGTGACAAAGGAAATATCCTCAGATAAAAACAAGAAAGAAGATTTCTAAGAAAGTTATTTGTGTTGTGTGAATTCAGCTCAGAGAGTTACACTTTTCTTTTCATGGAACAGTTTGCTAACACTGTTTTCAAGGAATCTGCAATGGGATATTTGGAAGCGCAATGAGGCCTATGGGAAAAAGGAAATATCCTCAGATAAAAAGTAGAAAGAAGCTTTCTGAGAAACTGCTTTGTGATGTGTGAATTCATCTCACAGAATTACACTGTTATTTTCATTGAGGAGTTTGCTAACACTATTATCTTGGAATCTGCAAGGGGGTATTTTGGAGCGCATTGAAGGTTATCGTGACAAGGGAAATATCCTTATATAAAAACTAGAAAGAAGCTTTCTGAGAAATTGCTTTGTGATGTGTTAATTCACCTCACAGAGTTACATGATACTTTTCTTGGATCAGTTTGTTAGCACTGTTTTTGTGGAATCGGACAGGGGATATTTTGGATCGTATTGAACCCTATGGGGACTAAAGAAATATCCTCAGATAAAAACTAGGAAGGCGCATTCTGAGAAACTGTTTTGTGGTTTGTGAATTCATCTCACAGAGTTACACGATTTTTTTCATGTGGTAGTTTGGTAGCACTGTTAGGGGGAGACTTAGAAGGGATATTTTGGATCTCATTGAAGCTTGTGGTGACTAAGTAAATATCCTCAGATAAAAACTAGAAAGAAGCTTTCCGAGAAAGTTCTTTGTGATGTGTGAATTCACCTCACAGAGAAACACCTTGCTTTTCATGGAGCAGTTTGCTAACACTGTTTTCTTGGAATTTGTAAAGGGATATTTGTGAGCACATTGAGACCTATAGTGAAAAAGGATATATCCTCATAGATAAACGAGAAAGAAGCATTCTGGGAATCTGCTTAGTGACATGTGAATTCAATGCACAGAGTTACACTGTTCTTTTCATTAAGCAGTATGCTAACACTGTTTTCTTGTAATCTGCAATGGGATATTTTGAAGCACATTGAAGCTCATGGTGACAAAGAAAATCTCTCATAAAAAAACTAGAAAGAAACCTTCAGAGAAACTGCTTTGTGATGTGTTAATTCATCTCACAGAGTTACATGATTGATTTCCTCTATCAGTTTAGTAGCAGTGTTTTTGAGGAAACTGAGAAGGAATATTTTTGGTCGCATTGAAGACTTTGGTGACTAAGGAAAGACACTCAGGTAAAAACTAGAACAGAGCTTTCTGAGAAAGTTCTTTTTGATGTGTGAATTCATCTCACCATGTTACACATTTCTTTTCAGGGATCTGTTCACTAACACTGTTTTTGTGGAACCAGGAAAGGGATAATTGGGAGCGCATTGTGGCCCAAAGTGAATGAGGAAATATCCTGAGATAAGAATTAGAAAGAACCTTTCTGAGAATCTGCTTTATGATGTGTGAATTCATCTCACAGAGGTACACCATTCTTTTCATTGAGCAGTTAGATAACACTTTTTCGTGGAATCTGCCAAAGGATATTTGGGAGTGCATTGAAATCTATGGTGAAATAGAAAATATCGTCAGATGAAAACAAAAAAGAAGCTTTCTGAGAAACTCAATTGTATTGTGTCAATTCATCTCACAGAGTTACTCTGTTCTTTTCATTGAACAGTTTGCTAACACTGTTTTCTTGGAATATGCAGTGGGATATTTTGAAGCGCATTGAAGCTTATGGTGACAAAGTATATATCTTCAGACAAAAACCAGAAAGAAGCTTTCTGAAAAACTGCTTTGTTATTTGTGAATACATCTCAGAGCTACACGATTATTTTCCTGAAGCAGTTTGTTAGTGCTGGTTTTGGGGAATCTGAGACGGGATATATTTAATCACAATGAAACCTATGGTGATAAATGAAATATCCTCATATAAAAACGAGAAAGAAGCTTTCTGAGAAACCACTTTGTGATGCGTTAATTCATCTCACAGTGTTACATGATTATTTTCATGGACCAGTCTGTTAACACTGTTTTCGTGGAATCTGAGAAAGGATATTTTGGATCACATTGAAGCCCATGTTTACAAAGGAAATATCCTCAAATAAAAACTAGAAAGAAGCTTTCTGAGAAATTTCTCTGGGATATGGAAGTTCATCTCACAGAATTACACATTTTTTTTCATAGAGTAGTTTGCTTACTCAGTTTTCGTGGGATCTGCAGAGGGATATTTGGGAGCACATTGAGGCCTATGGTGACTAAGTAAACATCCTCAGATAAAAACTAGAAAGAAGTTTTCTGAGAAACTGCTTTGTGATATGTGAATCAACGGACAGAGTTACACTGTTCTTTTTATTCAGCAGTTTGCTAACACTGTTTACTTGGAATCTACAGTGGCATATCTTGCAGCACATTGAGCTTATTGTGAAAAATTAAATATCCTCAGACAAAAACTAGAGAGAAGCTTTCTGAGAAACAGCTTTGTGAGGTGTTAATTCATCTCATAGGGTTACACTATTCTTTTCATGGATCAGATTGGTAGCACTGTTTTTGGGGAACCTGAGAAGGGATATTTTGGATCACATTGAAGCCAATCATGACTAAGGAAATATCCTCAGATAAAAACTAGAAAGAAGGTATCTGAGAAAGTTCTTTGTGATGTATGAATTCATCTCACAGAGTTACACCTTTCTTTTCATTAAGCAGTTTGTTAACACAGTTTTTGTTTAATCTTGAAAGGGATATTTCAGGGTCCATGGAGGCCTATAATGAAAAAGGAATATCCTCAGACAGAAACTAGAAAAAATCTTTCAGAGAAACTGTTTTGTTATATGTGATTTTATCTCAAAAAGTTATACCATTCTTCTTATTGTTCAGTTGATATCACTGTTTTCGTGGAATCTGCAATAGGATATTTGGTAGCTCATTGAAGCCTATGATGACAAGGAAAATATCATCAGAGAAAAACCAAAAAGAAGCTTTCTGATAAACTGCTTTGTGATGTGTGAATTTAACTCACAGAGTTACACTGTCCTTTTCATTGAGCAGTTTGCTAACACTGTTTTCTTGGAATTAACCATGGGACATTTTGGAAGGCATTGAAGCTTGTGGTGAAATAGGAAATAACCTCTTACAAAACTAGAATGAAGCTTTCTGAGAAACTGCTTTGTGATATGTGAATTCATCTCAGAGTTACATGAAACTTTTCACGGAACTGTTTGGTTGCACAAGTTTTGGGAAATATGAGAAGGACATTTTGGATGGTGACAAAGGAAATATCCTCAGACAAAACAAGAAAGAAGGTTTCTGAGAAAGTATTTCTGATGTGTGAATTCATCTCACAAAGTTACACCTTTCTTTTCATGGAGCAGTTTGCTACCACTGTTTTCATGGAATCTGCAAGTGGATTTTTTTTTAACATATTGAGACTTATAGTGAAAAGGAAAATATCATCAGATAAAAACTAGAAGGAAACTTTCTGAGAAACTTCTTTGTGATGTGTGAATTCATCTCACAAAGCTACACCATTCCTTTCATTGAGCAGTTTGATGACACTTTTTTCATGCAATCTTCAATACAACATTTGGGAGCACATTGAAGCCTATGGTGACAAAGGAAATATCCTCAGATAAAAACCAAGAAGAAGGTTTCTAGGAAACTCCTGTGTGTTGTGTCAATTCATCACACAGAGTTACACTGTACTTTTCAGTGAGCAGTTTGCTAACACTCTGTTCTTTTAATCAGAAATGGGATATTTTGCAGCACAATGAACCTTTGGTGACAAAGGAAAAATTCTCAAGCAAAATTAGAAAGAAGCATTCTGAGAAACTGCTTTGAGATGTGTTAATTCATCTCAGAGTGTTACACAATTATTTTCATGGAGTAGTTTGGTAGCACTGTTTTGGGGGAATCTGAGAAGGGATATTTTGGATTGCATTGAAGCTTATGGTGACAAAGGAAGTATCCACATAGAAAAACTGAAATACAGTTTCTGAGAAACTGCTTTGTGATGTGTTTATTCATCTCACTGACTTACACGTTTGTTTAAATGTGGCAGTTTGTGAACACTGTTTTCATGGAATCTGCAATGGAATATTTTGGAGCACATTGAAACTTACGGTGAGAAAGGAAATATACTCATAAAAAAACTAGAAGGAAGGTTTCTGAGAAACAGCTTTGTGATGTGTTAATTCAGCTCATATTGTTGCATGATTCTTTGCATGAATCTGTTTGGCAGCACTGTTTTCGAGGAATCTGCGAAGGGATATTTTTAATCACACTGAATCCTAGGGTGACAAAGGAAATATCCTAATTTCATAACTACAAAGAAGCTTTCTGAGAAACTTCTTTGTGATGTGGGAATTCATCTCACAGTATTACATGTTTATTTTCAGGGATCTGCTTGCTAACACTGTTTTCATGGAATCTGCAAAGGGATATTTGGGAGTGTATTATAGAATATAGTGAAAAAGACAATATCCTCACATAAAAATTAGAAAGAAGCTTTCTGAGAAACTGCTTTATGATGTGTGAATTCATCTCACAGAGCTATGCTGTTCTTTTTGTTGAGCCGTTTGATATCACTTTTTTCATGGAATCTGCAATAGAATATTTGGGAGTGCATTGAATTCTATGGTGACAAAGGAAATATCCTCAAAGGAAAATCAAAAAGAAGCTTTTTGAGAAACCGCTTTCTGTTGTGTCAATTCATCTCACAGAGTTACACTGTTGTTTTCATTGAGCAGTTTGCAAAGACTCTTTTCTTGGAATCTGCAATGGGATATTTCGAAGCACACTGAAGCTTATGGTGACAAAGGAAATATCCTCAGACAAAAACTAGAAAAAAGGTCTCTTAGAAACTGCTTCCTGATTTGTGAATTATTCTCGGAGTTACATGATTCTTTTCATGTGGCAGTTTGATTGCACTGTTTTTGGGGATCTGAGAAGGGATATTTTGGATTGCATTGAAGCCTATGATGACAAACGAAATATCCTCATATAAAAACGAAAAAGAAACTTCCTGAGAAACAGCTTTGAGATGTGTTAATTCATCTCACAGCAAAACAGGAAGCATTTCATGGATCAGTGTGTTAGCACTGTTTTCATGGAATCTGAGAAAGGATATTTTGGATTGCATTGAAGTCCATGGTGAAAAGGAAAATATCCTCAGATTAAAACTAGAAAGAAACTTTCTGAGGGAGTTCTTCGTGCTGTGTGAATTCATCTCACAGGGTTACACCTTTCCTTTCCTGGAGCAGTTTGCTAAAACAGTTTTCATGGAATCTGCAAAGGGATATTTGGGAGCACATTGAGGTCTACAGTGAAAAAAAAAATCCAAAGATAAAAACAAGAAGAAAGCGTTCTGAGAAACTGTTTTCTGATTTGTGAATTCATCTCACAGACTTACACCATTCTTTTCATTGACCAGTTTGATAACAATGTTATCGTAGAATTGGCAAAAGGATATTTGGGAGTGCATTGAAGCCTATGGTGACAAAGCATATATCCTCAGATAAAAACGAAAAATAAGCTATTTGAGAAACTGCTTTAAGATGCGTGAATTCAGCTCACTGAGTTACACTGTCCTTTTCATTGAGCAGTTTGCTAACACTGTTTTCTTGGAATCTACAATGGCAAATTTTGTAGTGCATTGAAGCTTATAGTGAAAATGGAAATACTCTCAGACAAAAAATTGAAAGAAGTTTTCTGAGAAACGGCTTTGTGATGTGTGAATTCATATCAGAGAGTTACACTGTTCTTTTCATTGAGCAGTTTGCTAACATTGTTTTCTTGGAATCTGCAATGTAGTATTTCAGAGCGCATTGAAGCTTATGGTGACAAAGGAAATATCCTCAGACAAGAACTAAAAAGAAGTTTTCTGAGAAACCACTTTGTGACGTGTTAATTCTTCTCAGAGAGTTACATGACCCTTTCCATGGATCAGTTTGGTACCACTGTTTTTGGACAATCTGAGAGGGGTACTTTTGATCACATTGAAACCTATAGTGACTAAAGCAATATTCTCAGATAAAAACTAGAAAGAATATTTCTGAGACAGTTCTTTGTGATGTGTGAAATTAACTCACAGAGATAAACCTTTCACTTCATGGGGCAGTTTGCTAACAGAGTTTTCATGGAATCTGCAAAGTGATATTTCGGAGCACTTTGAGGCCTATTGTGAAAAAGGAAATATTCTCGTTTAAAAACTATAAAGACACTTTCTGAGAATCTGCTTTGTGATGTGTGAATTGAACTCACAGAGTTGCACTGTTATTTTCATTGTGCAGGTTGATAACACTGTTTTTGTGGAATCTGCAATAGGATGTTTGGGAGCGCATTCAAGCCTATGGTGACAAAGGAAATATCCTCATAGAAAAACCAAAAGAAACTTTCTGAGAAACGGCTTTGTGCTGTGTGAAATCAAGTCACAGAGTTACACTATTCATTTCATTGAGCATTTTGCTAACACTGTTTTCTTGGAATCTGAAATGGCATATTTCGGAGAACATTGGTGCTTGTTGTTAAAAAGGAAATATCCTCAGACAAACCTAGAAAGAAGATATTTGAGTCTTCCCTGTGATGTGTAGTGTCATGTCAGAGAGTTACACTGGTTCTTTTCATTGAGCAGTTTGCTAACACTTCTTTCTTGGAATCTGCAATGGGATATTTCGGAGAGTGTTGAAGCTTATGATGACAAAGGAAATATCCTCATAGAAACTAGAAGCAAACTTTCTGAGAAACTGCTTTGTGATGTACTAATTATTCTCACAGAGTTACATGATTGTTTTCATGAATCAGTTTTGTAGCATGGTTATTGGAGGATCTGAGAAGGGATATTTTGGATCACATTGAAAAGTATGGTGACCAAGGAAATATCTCAGTTAAAAACTAGAAAGAAGCTTTCAGAGAAAGTTCTTCATGATGTCTGAACTCAACTCACAGAGATACAACTTTCTTTTCATGGAGCAGTTTGCTAGCACTGTTTTCTTGGAATCTGGGATACTTTGGATCGGATTGAAGCTGATATTGACAAAGGAAATATCCTCATATGAAAACTAGAAAGATGCTTTCTGAGAAACCGCTGTCAGATGTGTGAATTCATCTCACAGCGTTACACAATTATTTTCATGAATCAGTTTGAGAGCACTGTTTTTGGGGAATCTGAGAAGGGATATCTTGGATCAGATTGATGTCTATGGTGACTGAGGAAATATCCTCATATACAAACTAGAAAGAAGCTTTCTGAGAAAGTTCTTTGTGATGTGTGAATTTCCCTCACAGAGTTACACCTTTCTTTTCATGGAGCAGATTGATAACACTGTTTTCATCTAATCTTCAAAGGGATATTTGGGAGCGCATTGAGGCCTAGGGTGACAAAGGAAATATACTCACAGAAAAACCAAAGAGAAGTTTTCTGAGAAACTGCTTTGTGATATTTGAATTCAACACACAGAATTACACTGCTCTTTTCATTGAGAAGTTTGCTTACACTGTTTTATCAGAATCTGCAATGGGATCTACAGAGCACATTGAAGCTTATGGTGACAAAGAAAATATCCTCAGACATAAACTAGAAAGAAGCTTTCTGAGAAACTACTTTGTGATTTGTGAATTCATCTCACAGATTTACATGATTCTTTTAATAGAGCAGTTTGGTAGCACTGTTTTCTGGGAATCTGAGAAGTGATATTTTGGATTGCATTGAAGCCACTGGTGACAAAGGAGATATCATCATATAAAAATTAGAAAGAAGCTTTCTGAGAAACCGCTTTACAATGTGTTAATTCATCTCACAGTGTTACACTATTCTTTTCATGGATCAGTCTGTTAGCATGTTGTTGGGGAATCTGAGATAGGATATTTTGGATTGCTTTGAACCCTATGATGACAAACGAAATATCCTAAGAGAAAAAATAGAAAGAAGCTTTCTGAGAAAGTTCTCTGTAATGTGTGAATTCATCTCATAGAGTTACACATTCCTTTTTGTGGAGCAGTTTGCTAACACTGCTTTTGTGGAATCTGCAAAGGGATATTTGGCAGCTCATTGAGACCTATAGTGAAAAAAGAAATATCCTCAGATAAACACTAGAAAGTTACATCCTGAGAAAATGCTGTGACATGTGAATTCGTCTGACAGAGTTACACTGTTCTTTTCATTGACGAGTTTGCTAACATTGTTTTCTTAGAATCTGCAATCGAATATTTCAGAGCGCATAGAAGCTGATGTTGACAAAGGAAATATCCACATATAAAAACTAGAAAGAATGATTCTGAGAAACTGATTCATGATGTGTTAATTCATCTTATAGAGTTACAGGATTCTTTTCATGGATCAGTTTTTAGCTGTCTTTTGGGGGAATCTGGAAAGACACATTTTGAATCACATTGATGCCTATTGTGTCTAAGGAAATATCCTCAGATAAATACTAGAGAGAAGATGTCTGAGAAAGTTCTTTGTATGTGTGAATCCCTCTCAAAGAGCTATACCTTTCTTTTCATGGAACACTTTGCTAACACAATTTTTGTGGAATCTGCAAAGGTATATTTGGGAGTGCATTGAGGCCTATAGTGAAAAAGGAAATATCATCATAAGAAACCTGAAAACAAGCTTTTTGAGGAACCACTTTTTGTTACATGAATTCAATTCATACTGTTACACTGTTCTTTTCATTGAGCAGACTTCTAACACTGTTTTCTTGGAATCTGCAATGGGAAATTTTGGAGCACCATGAAGCTTATTGTGAAAAAAGAAATACCCTCAGAATAAAACTAGAAAGAAACTTTCTGAGAAACTGCCTTGTGATTTGTAAATTTGTCTCACAGTGTTATATGTTTCTTTTCATGGATTAATTTGAAATTGCTCTTTTTGGGAAGGGATATTTTGGATGACATTGAAGGTTAAGGTGAAAAAGTAAATATCCTCAGATACAAACTAGAAAGTAGATTTCTGAGAAAGTTCTTTGTGATGGGTGAAAACATCTCACACAGTTTCATCTTTCTCTTCATGGAGCTGTTGATAACACTGTTTTCGTGGAATCTGCAAAGGAATATTTGGGAGCGCATTGAGGCCTATGGTGAAAAAGGAAATATCTTCATAGAAAAACTAGAAAGAAGCTTTCTGAGAAACTGCTTTGTGATGTGTGAAATCAAGTCACAGAGTGACATTGTTCTTTTCATTGTGCAGTTTGCTAACACTGTTTTCTTGGAATCTGCAATGGCATATTTAGGAGCACATTGAAGCTTATTGTAAAAAAGGAAATTTCCTCAGACAAAAACTATAAAGAAGCTTTCTGAGACTGCTTTGTGATGTGTGATTTCATGTCAGAGTGTTACACTGTTGTTTTCATTGAGGAGTTTGCTATCACAGCTTTCTTGGAATCTGCACTGGGATATTTTGGAGTGCATTGAAACTTATGGTGACAAAGCAAATATCCTCATGTAAAAACTAGAAAGAAACTTTCTGAGAAACGGCTTTGGATGTGTTAATTCTTCTCACAGAGTTACATGATCCTTTTCCTGGATCAACTTGGTAGCATGATTTTTGGAGAATCTGAGAACGAGTACTTTGGATGGCATTGAAGACTATGGTGACTAAGGAAATATCCTCAGATTAAAACTAGAAAGAATGTTTCTGAGAGAGTTCTTTGTGATGTGTGAATTCATATCACAGAGTTACACCATTCTTTTCATGGAGAAGTTTGCTAACGCTGTTTTCGTGGAATCTGAAAAGGGATATTTGGGAGCTCCTAGTGGCCTATGGTGAAATAGCAAATATCCTCTGATAAAAACTAGAAAAAAGCTTTCTGAGAACCTGCCTTGGGGTGTGAGTTCATCTCACAGAGGCACACTGTTCTTTTCATTTAGCAGTCTGCTAACATTGTTTTCTTGAAATCTGAAATGGGATATTTCAGAGCCCATTGAAGCTTAAGGTGACAAAAAAAGTATCTTCATATAAAAATTAGTAAGCCACTACGTGATGTGTTAATTCATTTCACAGAGTTACATGAGTGTTTTCAGGGATCAGTTTGGTAGCACTGTTCTTGGGTAAACTGAGAAGGTATACTTTTTATCACATTGAAGAATATGGTGACTAAGAAAATATCCTCAGGTTAAAAGTAGAAAGAAGCTTTCTGAGAAAGTTCTTCATGATGTGAAAAATCATCTCACAGAATAACAACTTTCTTTTCATGGAGGAATTTGCTAACACTCTTTTCATGGAATCTGCAAAGGGATATTTGGAAGTGCATTGAGGCTTATGGTGAACAAGGGCATATTCTAAGTTAAAAACTATTAATAATATTTCTGAGAAACTACTTTGTGATGCGTGAATTCATCTCACAGAGTTACAGGATTCTTTTCATGGATCAGTTTGGTAGAACTGTTTTGGGGAATCTGAGAAGGGATATTTTGGATTGCTTTGATGAACATGGTGACAAACGAAATATTCTCAGATAAGAACTAGAAGGAATCTTTCTGACAAAGTTCTTTGTGATGTATGAATTAATCCCACAAAGCTACAGCTTTATTTTCATGGAGCAGTTTGCTAACACTGTTTTCTTGGAATCTGCAAAGGGATATTTGGGAGCACATTGAGGCCTATACTGGAAAAAATATATACTCTATGAAAATTAGAAAGTAGCTTTTTGAGAAACTGCTTTATGATGTGTGAATTAGTCTCAAAGAGTTACACCTTTCTTTTCTTGGAGCAGTTTGCAAATCCTGTTTTTGTGGAATCTGCAAAGTGGTTCATGGAAGCATATTGAGGCCTATGGTGAAAAATGAAATAGCCTCAGATAAAACTAGAAAGAAGATTTCTGAGAAACTACTTTTGGATGTGTGAATTCAACTCACAGTGAAATACTGTTGATTTCATTGACGAGATTGATAACACTGTTTTTGTGGAATCTACAATAGGATATTTGGGAGCACTTTGAAGAAAATGGTAACAAAGGAAATATCCCCAGACAAAAACCAGAAAGAATCTTCCTGAGAAACTGTTTTCTGAAATGTGAATTCACCTCACAGAGTTACATGTTTCTTTTCATGGAGCAGTGTGCTAACACTGTTTTCGTGGAATCTGTAAAGGGATATTCAGTAGCACATTGAGGCCTATGGTGAAAAAGGAACTATCCTCAGACAAAAACTAGAAAAAAAGCTTTTTGAGGAATCACTTTGTGATGTGTTAATTCATCTCACAGAGTTACATGATTCTTTACATGGATTAGTTTGGAGCACAATTTTTGGGGAATCTGAGAAGGAATATTTTGGGTCACATTGAAGCCTAAGTTGACAAATGAAATATCCTCAGATAAGAACTAGAAAGAAGGTTTCTGGAAAGTTCTTTCTGAGGTGTGAATTCACTTCACAGAGTTACACCATTCTTTTCATGGAGCAGTTTGTTAACACTGTTTTCATGCAATCTGCAAAGGGATATTTGGGAGCAACTTGAGGACTATAGTGAAAAAAATATATCGTCAGATAAAAACTGAAAAGAAGCTTTCTGAGAAACTGCTTTGTGATGTGTGCATTAATTTCACAGTGTTACACTGTTCTTTTCATTGAGATGTTTGCTAACGCTGTTTTCTTGGAATCTGCAATGGTATATTTTGGAGCCCATTGAATCTTATGGTAAAAAAGGAAATATCTTCATATAAAAACAAGAAAGAAGCTCTCTGAGAAATGGTTCATGATGTCTTAATTCATCTCACAGAGCTACACGATTCTTTTCATGGATCAGTCTGTTGGCAAAGTTTTTGGGGAATCTGAGAAAGAATATTTTGGATCGCATTGAAGCCTATGGTGAAAAAGGAAATATAATCATATAAAAACTGGAAAGAAGCTTTATGAGAAACTGCTTTGTGATGTGTTAATCTATCTCTCTGAGTTACACCTGAGTTTTCACAGAGTAGAGTGCTAACACTGTTTTTTTTTTTTTTTTTTTTTTGGAATCTGCACAGGGATATTGGGGAGCACATTGAGGCATATAGTAAAAAAGGAATATCCTGAGATAAAAACTAGAAAGAAGCATTCAGAGAACAGTTTGTGATGTGCGATTTCATCTCACAGATATACAGCATTCTTTTCATTGAGGAGTTTGATAACACTGCTTTCGTGGAATCTGCAATAGGGTATTTTGGAGCACTGTGAAGCCTATGGTGATAAAGGAAATATCTGCAGATAAAAACCATAAAGAAGCTTTCTGAGAAACTTCTTTATGTTGTGTGAATTCATTTCACAGATATACACTGTTTTTTTCATGGAGCAGTTTGGTAGCACTGCTTTTGGGGAATCTTAGAAGGGATATTTAGGATCGCATTGAAGCCTATTGTGGCAAAGGAAATATCGTGAGATTAAAACTAGAAAGAAACTTTCTGAGGAACTGCTTTGTGATGTATGAATTTATCTCACAGCGTTATACCTTTATTTTCAGGGAGCAGTTTCCTAACACTGTTTTCGTGGAATCTGCAAAGGGATATTTGGGAGCGCACTGAGTCCTCTGGTGAAAATGGAAATATCCCCAGATAAAAACAAGAAAGAAGCTTTTGGACAAAGTTTTTTGTGATGTGTGAATTCATCTCACAGAATTACACCTTAGTTTTCATGGAGCAGTTTGCTAACACTGTTTTCGTGGAATCTGCAAAGGGATATTTTGGAGTGCATTGAGGCCTATGTTGATAAAGGAAATATCCTCAGATAAAAACTAGAAAGAAACTTTATGAGAAATTGATTTGTGATGTGTGAATTTATCTCACAGAGTAACAATGTTATTTTCATTGAGCAATTTGTTAATACTGTTTTCTTGGAATCTGCAATGGGATATTTCGGATCCCATTGTCACTTGTGGTGACAAAGGAAATATCATCATGTAAAACTAGAAAGAAGCTTTCTGAGAAACCGCTTTTGGATGTGTTAAATTATCTCACAGAGTTACATGACTCTTTTTATGGGTCAGTTTGCTAGCATTGTTTTTGGGGAATCTGAGAAGGGATATTTTGGATGGCATTGAAGCCTATGGTTACATAGGAAACATTCTTACATAAAAAGTAACAAGAAGCTTTCTTAGAAACTTCTTTATATTGTGGGAATTCATCTCACAAAGTTACAACTTAGTATTCATGGAGCAGTTTGCTAACACAGTTTTCGTGGATTCTGCAAAGAGATATTTCAGAGCACATTGAAACTTATTGTGAAAAGGGAAATATCCTCAGACAAAAACTAGAAAGATTGTTTCTGAGAAACGGCTTTGTTATTTGTGAATTCATTGCACAGAGTTATATGATTCTTTCCATAGAGCAGATTGGTAGCACTCTTTTTAGGGAATCTGAGAAGGGATATTTTGGATCACATTGAAGCCTATGGTGAGAAAGGAAATATCCTCAGATAAAAACTAGAAAGAAGCTTTCTGAGAAAGTTCTTTTTGATGTTTGAATTCATCTCACAGAGTTACACCTTTCTTTTCATGGAGCAGTCTGGTAACACTGTTTGTGTGGAATCTGCAAAGGGATATTTGGGAATGCATTGAGGCCTATAGTGAAAAAGGAAATATTCTCATAGGAAAACCATAAAGAAGCTTTCTGAGAAACTGCTTTGTAATGCGTGAATTCATCTCACAGAGTTACACCATACTTTTCATTGAGCAGTGTGATAACACTGTTTTCGTGGTATATGCAATAGGATATTGGTAGCGCTTTGAAGCCTATGATGACAAAGAAAGTATCCTCAGAGAAATACCAAAGAAGCTTTCTGAGAAACTGCTTTGTGATGTGTGAATTCAGTTCACATAGTTACACTGTTCTTTTCATGGAGCAGTTTGTTGACACTGTTTTCTTGGAATCTGCATTGAGATATTTCAGACCACATTGAAACTTACTGTGAAAAGGAAAATATCCTCAGACAAAAACTAGAAAGATACTTTCTGAGAAACTGCTTTGTTATTTGTGAGTTCATCTCACAGAGTTATATGATTCTTTTCATGGAACAGATCGGTAGCACTGTTTTTAAGGAGTCTGAGAGGGGATATTTTGCATCACATTGAAGCCTTTGGTGAGAAAGGAATATCATCAGATAAAAACTACAGAGGATCTTTCTGAGAAACTTCTTTTTGATGTTCGAACTCATCTCACAGAGTTACACCTTTCTTTTCATGGAGCAGTCTGGTAACACTGTTTGCGTGGAATCTGCAAAGGGATATTTGGGAGCACATGGAGGCCTATAGTGAAAAAAGAAATATCCTCAGATAGAAACTAGAAAGAAGCTTTCTGAGAAACTGCTTTGTGATGTGTGAATTAATCTCAAAGAGATACACTGTTCTTTTCATCGAGGAGTTTGATAACCAGTTTTCATGGATTCTGCAAATAGGATATTTGGAAGAGCAGTGAAGCCTATGGTGACAAAGGAAATATACTCAGATAAAAACCTAAAAGAAGCTTTCTGAGAAACTGCTTTGTGACGTGTGAATTCGTCTCACAGAGTTACATGATTCTTTTCATGTGTCAGTTAGTTAACACTGTTTTCTTGCAATCTGCAGTGGGATATTTCAGAGCACGTTGAAGCTTTCAGCGACAAAGGAAATATACTGAGATAAAACCCAAAGAGAACCTTTCTGAGAAACTGCTTTGTGATGTCTGAATTCATCTCACAGATTTAAAGCTTTATTTTCATGGGACGGTATGCTAACAGTATTTTCTTGGAATCTGCAATGGGATATTTAGGAGTGCATTGAAGCTTATGGTGAGAAAGAAATTATACTCAGATAACAACTAGAAAGAAGCTTTCTGAGAAAGGCTTTTGTGATGTGTGAATTCATTACACAGAGTTACACCTTTGCTTGCATGGAGCAGTGTGCTAACACTGTTTTCTTTGAATCTACAAAGGGAAATCTGGGAGCGCATTGAGGCATATGGTGAAAAAGGAAATATCTTCATATAAAAACTAGAGAGAAGCTTTCTGAGAAACTGCTTTGTGCTGTGGTAATTCATTTCACTGAGTTATGTGATTCCTTTCATGGAGGAGTTTGGTAGCACTGTTTTTGGGGAATATGAAAAGGCATATTTTGGATCACATTGAAGCCTATGGTGACAAAGGAAATACCCTCAGATAAAAACTAGAAAGAAGCTTTCTGAGAACTGCTTTGTGATTTTTGAATTCATCTCACAGAGGTACATGATTCTTTTCATGGAGCAGTTTGTTCACACTGTTTTTGGGGAATCTGAGAAGAGATATTATGGATCACATTGAAGCCTATGGTGACAGTGGAATTATCCTCAGATAAAAACTAGAAAGAAGTTTCTGAGAAACTGTTTTGTGACATGTGAATTCATCTCACTGTGTTACACATTTCTTTTCATGGAAAAATTTGGTAACACTGTTTTCATGGAATCTGCAAAGGGATACGTGGGCATGCATTGAGGCCTATGCTGAAAAAGGAAATATCCTCAGATAAAAACCAGAAAGAAACTTTCTGAGAAACTGCTTTGTGATGTGTAAATTTTTCTCACAGAGTTACATCATTCTTATCATTCAGCAGTTTGATAACACTGTTTTTGTGGAATCTGCAATATGATATTTGGGAGCTCTTTGAAGGCTATGGTGACAAAGGAAATATTCTCAGATAAAAACCAAAAGAAGCTTTCTGAGAAATGCTTTGTGATGTGTGAATTCATCTCACAGAGTTACACTGTTCTTTTCATTGAGCAGTTTGGTAACACTGTTCTCTTGGAATCTGCCATGGGATATTTCAGAGCACATTGAACCTTCTGGTGACAATGGAAATATCCTCAGACAAAAACCAGAGACAAGCTTTCTGAGAAACTGCTTTGTCATATGCTAATTCATCTCACAGAGTTACCTGATTGTTTCATGGATCAGTTTGATAGCACCGTGTTAGGGGAATCTGAGAAGGGATATTTTGGATCAAGTTGAAGCCTATGGTGAGAAAGGAAATATCCTCAGATAAAAATTAGAAACAAGCTTTCTGAGAAATTTCTTTGTGATGTGTGAATTTTTCTCACAGAGTTATACCTTCCTTTTCATGGAGCTTTTGGATAACACTGTTTTTTGTGGAATCTGAAAAGGGACATTTGGGAGTGCATTGAGGCCTAGAGAGAAAAACAAAATATCCTCAGATAAAAACTTTAAAGAAGCTTTGTTAAAAATTGCGTGGTGCTGTGTGAATTCGTTTCACAGTGTTACACCATTCTTTTCATTGAACAATGTGATAACACTGGTTTTGTGGAATCTGTATTAGGATACTTGGGAGCACATTGAAGATTATGGTAACACAGGAAATATCCTCAGATAAAAACCAAAAAAAAACTTTCTGAGAAACTACTTTGTGATGTGTGAATTTATCTCACAGAGTTACACCGTTCTCTTCATTGAGAAGTTTACTAACACTTTTTTCATTAAATTGGCAATGGAATATTCAGGAGCGCATGGAGGAATATGATGAAGAAGGAAATATCCTCAGATGAAAATGTGAAAGAAGATTTCTGAGAAACTGCTTTGTGATGTGTAAATTCATCTCACAAAGTTACACCATTCTTTTCATGGATTTGTTTGGTAGCTCTGCCGTTGGGGAATCTGAGAAGGGATACTTTGGATAGTATAGGAAATGCCCTCATATAACAACTAGAAAAAAGGTTTCTGAGAAACTGCTTTAGGGTGTGTGAATTCATCTCACAGAGTTATACTGTTCTTTGCATTCAGCAGTTTGCTAACACTGTTTTCATGGAATCTGGAATGATATATTCTGGAGCACATTGAAACTTATGGTGACAAAGGAAGCAACCTCAGCAAAAACTACAAGGAAACGTTCTGAGAAACTGCTTTGTGTTTTGCAAATTTATCACACAAAGTTACACAATTTTTTCATGGACCAGTTTGGCAGCACTGTTTTTGGTGAATCTGAGGATGTGTATTTTAGATCACATTGAAGCCTATTTTGACAAAGGAAATATCCTCATGTAAAAACTAGAATGAAGCTTTATGAGAAACTGTTTTGTGATGTGTGAACTAATCACACAGAGTACACCATTCTCTTCATGGAGCAGTTTGCAAATAGTGTTTTCGTGCAATCTGAAAAGGGATATTGGGAGCGGATTGAGGACTATGGTGAAAAAACAAATATACTCATAAATATAGAAAGAAGCTTTCTGAGAAATTGCTTTGCAATGTGTGAATTCTTCTCACAGAGTTACATGGTTCTTTTAGCTGAGTAGTTTTCTAACAATGTATTTGTGGGATCTGCAAGGGGATACTTTGGAGGGCATTCAAACTTAAGATGACAAAGGAAATACAATCATATAAAAACTAGAAAGAAGCTTTCTGAGAAGCCATTTTATGATATATTAATTCACCTGACAGAGTTAAATGATTACTTTCATAGATCAACTTGATAGCTCGTGTTGGAGAATCTGAGAAGGGATATTTTGGATCGCTTTGAAGCCTATGGTGACAAAGGAATTATCCTCAGATTAAAAACTAGAAGGAAGCTTTCTGAGAAAGTTCTTTGTGATGTGTGAATTCATCTCACAGAGTTACACCTTTCTTCAAGGAACAGTTTCCAAACACAGTTGTTGTGGAATTGGCAAAGGTATATTTGAGAGCGCATTGAAGCCTATAGTGAAAAATTAAATATCGTCAGATAAAAACGAGAAAGAAGGTTTCTGAGAAACTGCTTTGTTATATGTTAATTCATCTCACAGAGTTGCATGACTCTTTTCATATGTTAGTTTTGTAGCACTGTTTTGGGGGAATCTGAGAAGCGATATTTTGGATCACCTTGAAGCCTATGATGATGAAGGAAATACTCTGAAATAAAAACTAGAAAGGAGCATTCTGAGAAATTTCTTTGTGAAGACTGAATTCTTCTCACAGAGTTTCACTTTTGTTTTCAAGGAGCGGTTTGCTAACAACGTTTTCATGGAATCTGCAAAGGGATATTGTGAGCGCATTGAGGCCTAGGGTGCAAAACTAAATATCCTCAGAAAAAAACTAGAAAGTTTTCTGAGAGACTGCTTTGTGATGTGTGAATCATCTCACAGAGTTGCATGACTCTTTTCATAAATCAGATTGGTGGCATTGTTTTGGGGGTGTCTGAGAAGGAATAATATCAATTGCATTGAAGTATATATTCAGAAAGGAAATATCCTCAGATAAAAACTGGAAATAAACTTTCTGAGAAAGTTTTTTGTGATGTGCGAATTCATCTCACAGAGTTACACCTTTCTCTTCATGGAGCCGTTTGCTAAAACTACTTTTGTGGAATCTGCAAAGGGATATTTGGGAGCACATTGAGGACTATAGGGTAAATGGAAATATCCTCAGATAAAAATTAGAAAGAAGCATTCTGCGGAACTGCTTTGTTATGTGTGAATTCATCTCACATAGTTACACCATACTTTTCATTGAGTAGTTTGATATCACTCTTTTCACGGAGTCTGCAATAGGATGATTCAGAGTGCATTGAAGCCTATGGACAAGGGAAATATCCTCAGATAAATACCAAAGAGAAGCTTTCTGAGAAACTGCTTTGTGATGTGTAAATTCATCTCACAGAGTTACCCTGTTATTTTCATTGAGAAGTTTGCTAACACTGTTTTCTTGGAATCTGCAATGAGATATTTTGGAGTGCATTGAAGCTTATGGTGACAAAAAATATCCTCATACAAAAAATAGAAAGAAACTTTCTGAAAAACTGCTTTGTGTGATTTGTGAATTCATCTCACAGAGTTACACCTTTCTTTCCATGGAGCAGTTACTAACACTGTTTACGTGGAATCTGCAAAGGATATTTGGGAGCAACGTGAGGACTATGGTGAAATAGGAAATATCCTCAGACAAAAACTAGAACGAAGCTTTCTGAAAAACTGTTTTGTGATGTTGAATTCATCTCAGAGAATTACACGGTTCTTTTCATTGAGCAGTTGATATCACTGTTTTCATTTAATCTGCATTAGGATATTTGGGAACACATTGAAGCCTACGGTGAAAAAGGAAATATGTTGAATTAAAAACTAGAAACATATTTCCGAGAAACTATTTTTGATGTGTGAATTCATCTCACAGAGTTGCTCTGTTCTTTTCTTTGAGCAGTTTGCTAACATTATTTTCTTGGAATCTGCAATTGATATTTTGGATTGCATTGAAACTTATGGTGACAAAAGAAACAACCTCAGCAAAAACTAGAAGAAACGTTCTGAGAAACTGCTTTGTGTTTTGCAAATTTATCACACAAAGTTACACAATTTTTTCATGGACCAGTTTGGTAGTACTGTTTTTGGTGAATCTGAGGATGTGTATTTTAGATCACATTGAAGCCTATTTTGACAAAGGAAATATCCTCAGGTAAAAACTAGAATGAAGCTTTATGAGAAACTGCTTTGTGATGTGTGAACTAATCACACAGAGTACACCATTCTCTTCATGGAGCAGTTTGCAAACAGTGTTTTCATGCAATCTGAAAAGAGATATTTGGGAGCGGATTGAGGACTATGGTGAAAAAGAAATATCCTCATAAATATTAGAAAGAAGCTTTCTGAGAAACTGCTTTGCAATGTGTGAATTCTTCTCACAGAGTTACATGGTTCTTTTGGCTGAGCAGTTTTCTAACAATGTATTTGTGGAATCTGCAAAGGGATACTTTGGAGGGCATTCAAACTTAAGATGACAAAGGAAATACAATCATATAAAAACTAGAAAGAAGCTTTCTGAGAAGCCACTTTATGATATGTTAATTCCCCTGACAGAGTTAAATGATTACTTTCATAGATCAACTTGATAGCTCGTGTTGGAGAATCTGAGAAGGGATATTTTGGATCGCTTTGAAGCCTATGGTGACAAAGGAATTATCCTCAGATTAAAAACTAGAAGAAAGCTTTCTGAGAAAGTTCTTTGTGATGTGTAAATTCATCTCACAGAGTTACACCTTTCTTCAAGGAACAGTTTCCTAACACAGTTGTTGTGGAATTGGCAAAGGTATATTTGAGAGCACATTGAAGCCTATAGTGAAAAATTAAATATCGTCAGATAAAAATGAGAAAGAAGCTTTCTGAGAAACTGCTTTGTCATATGTTAATTCATCTCACAGAGTTACATGACTCTTTTCATATGTTAGTTTTGTAGCACTGTTTTGGGGGAATCTGAGAAGCGATATTTTGGATCACCTTGAAGCCTATGGTGATGAAGGAAATACTCTGAAATAAAAACTAGAAAGGAGCATTCTGAGAAATTTCTTTGTGAAGAGTGAATTCTTCTCACAGAGTTTCACTTTTGTTTTCAAGGAGCAGTTTGCTAACACTGTTTTCATGGAATCTACAAGGGATAGTTGCGAGCGCATTGAGGCCTAGGGTGCAAAACTAAATATCCTCAGAAAAAAACTAGAAAGTTTTCTGAGAGACTGCTTTGTGATGTGTGAATTCATCTCACAGAGTTGCCTGACTCTTTTCATAAATCAGATTGGTGGCATTGTTTTGGGGGTGTCTGAGAAGGAATAATATCAATTGCATTGAAAAATATATTCAGAAAGGAAATATCTTCAGATAAAAACTAGAAATAAACTTTCTGAGAAAGTTTTTTGTGATGTGCGAATTCATCACACAGAGTTACACCTTTCTCTTCATGGAGCCATTTGCTAACACTACTTTTGTGGAATCTGCAAAGGGATATTTGGGAGCACATTGAGGACTATAGGGTAAATGGATATATCCTCGGATAAAAACTAGAAAGAAGCTTTCTGCATTTGTTATGTGTGAATTCATCTCACATAGTTACACCATACTTTTCATTGAGCAGTTTGATATCACTCTTTTCATGGAGTCTGCAATTGGATGTTTCAGAGTGCATTGAAGCCTATGGACAAGGGAAATATCCTCAGATAAATACCAAAGATAAGCTTTCTGAGAAACTGCTTTGTGATGTGTAAATCATCTCACAGAGTTACCCTGTTATTTTCATTGAGAAGTTTGCTAACACTGTTTTCTTGGAATCTGCAATGAGATATTTTGGAGTGCATTGAAGCTTACAGTGACAAAAAATATCCTCATACAAAAAATAGAAAGAAACTTTCTGAAAAACTGCTTTGTGTGATTTGTGAATGCATCTCACAGAGTTACACCTTTCTTTCCATGGAGCAGTTTACTAACACTGTTTACATGGAATCTGCAAAGGGATATTTGGGAGCAACGTGAGGACTATGGTGAAATAGGAAATATCCTCAGACAAAAACTAGAACGAAGCTTTCTGAAAAACTGTTTTGTGATGTTTGAATTCATCTCAGAGAATTACACGGTTCTTTTCATTGAGCAGTTTTATATCACTGTTTTCATTTAATCTGCATTAGGATATTTGGGAACACATTGAAGCCTGCGGTGAAAAAGGAAATATGTTGAATTAAAAACTAGAAACATTATTTCCGAGAAACTATTTTTGATGTGTGAATTCATCTCACAGAGTTGCTCTGTTCTTTTCTTTGAGCAGTTTGCTAACATTATTTTCTTGGAATCTGCAATTTGATATTTTGGATTGCATTGAAAGTTATGGTAACAAAGGAAATATCCTCATAAGGAAACAAGAAAGAAGCTTTCTGAGAAACTGCTTTGTGATGTGTTAATTCATCTCACAGAGTTATGCAATTATTTTCATGGATCAGTTTGATATCACTGTTTTTTGAGTATCTGAGAAGGGATATTTTGGATCACAGTGAAGCCTATGGTGATAAAGGGAATATCCTGATAAAAAATATAAAGAAGCTTTCTGAGAAAGAACTTTGTGATGTGTGAATTCATCTCACAGAGTTACACCTCTGTTTTCATGGGGGAGTTTGCTAATACTGTTTTCATTAATCTTAAATAGGATATTTTGGAGTGCAAAGAAGCCTATGGTGACATAGGAATTATCCTCAGACAAACACCAAAAAGAAGCTGTCTGAGAATCTACTTTGTGATGTGTGAATTCATCTCACAGAGTTACACCTCTATTTCCATGGATCAGTTAACTAACACGGTTTTTGTGGAATCTGCAAAGGTATATTTTGGAGTACATTCAGTCCTACAGTGAGAAATGAAATATCCTCAGATAAAAATTAGAAGGAAGCTTTCTGGGAAACTGTTTTGTGATGTGTGAGTTCAACTCAAAGAGTTACACTGTACTTTGCACTGAGCACTTTGCTTACACTGTTTCCTTGGAATCTGCACTCTGATATTTCATAGTGCATTGAAGTTTAGGATGACAAAGGAAATATACTCATAGATTAACCACGAAAAAGCTTTTTGAGAAACTGCTTTGTGCAGTCTGAGTTCATCTCACAGAGTTACACCATTCTTTTCATTTAGTAGTTTGATAACACTGTTATTGTGGAATCTGCTATAGGATGTTTAGGAGTGCATTGAAGCCTATGGTGACAAAGCATATATCCTCAAAGATGAATGAAAAACAAGCTTTCTGAGAAACTGTTTTGTGTTGTGTGAATTCCTCTCACAGTGTTACACTGTTGTTTTCATTGAGCAGTTTGCTAACACTGTTTTCTTGAAATCTTAAAAGGGATATTTCGGAGCACATTGAAAATTATGGTGACATAGGAAAAGTCCTCATAGAAAAAGTAGGAAGAAGCTTTCTGACAAACCGCTTTGTGATGTGTTAAATTGGCTCACTGAGTTACCCAATTCCTTTCACGGATCACTTTGGCAGCACTGTTTTTGAGGAATCTGAAAAGGGATATTTTGGATCGCATTGAAGCCTACGGTGACAATGGAAACATCCTCAGATAAAAATTAGAAAGAAGCTTTACGAGAAACTGTTTTGTGATGTGTGAATTCATCTCACAGAGTTACAACTTTCTTTTCATGGAGCCGTTGGTAACACTTTTTTCTTGGGATCTACAAAGGGATATCTGGGATCGCATTGAGGTCTACGGTGAAGAATGAAATATCCTCAGATCAAAACAAGAAAGTAGCTTTCTGAGAAACTACTTTGTAACGTGTGAATTCATCTCACAGAGATACACAATTCTTTTCATGAATCATTGTGGTAGCACAGTTTTTGTGAAATCGGAGGAGGAATATTTTGGATCACATTGAAGCCTATAGTGACTAAGGAAATATCCTCAGATAAAAACTAGAAAGAAGGTTTCTGAGAAACTGCTTTGTGATGTGTCAATTCATCTAACAGAGTTACACTGTTCTTTCCAGGGAGCAGTTTGCTAACACTGTTTTCATGGAATCTGCAAAGGGATATTTAGGAGCTCATGGAGGCCTGTGGTGAAAAAGAAAACATTCTCGGATAAAAGCTAGAAAGAAACTTTCTGAGAAACTGCTTTGTGACGTGGGCATTCATCTCACTGAGTGACACTGATCTTTTCATTGAGTACTTTGCAAACAATGTTTTTGTGGAATCTGCAAAGGTATATTTCAGAGCGCATGGAAGCTTAAGGTGACAAAAGAAATACCCTCATACAAAAAAGAACATGAAAATTTCTGAGAAACGGCTTTGTGATGTCTTAGTTCTTCTCACTGAGTTAAATGATTCTTTTCTGGATCAGTTTTGAAACACTGTTTTGGGGAATCTGAGAAGGGATATTCGGGATTGCATTGAAGCCTATAGTGACAAAGGAAATATCCTCAGACAAAAAATAGAAATAAGCTTTCTGAGAAAGTTCTTTCTAATGTGCGAATTTATCTCACAGAATTACACCTTTTCTTTCCTGGAACAATTTGCTAACGTTGTGTTCTTGGAATCTGCAAAGGGATATTTGTGAGCTCAGTGAAGCTTATGGTGACAAAGGATATACCCTCATATAAAAACTAGAAAGAAGCTTTCTGAGAAACTGTTTTGTGATGTTTGAATTCACCTCACAGATTTACACTGCACTTTGCATTGAGAAGTTTGCTAACACTCTTTTGGTGGAACCTGCAATGGAATATTTCGGAGCACATTTAGGCTTATAGTGACAAGGAAATATCCTCAGACAAAAATGAGAAAGAAGCTTTCTGAGAACTGCTTTGTGATATATGAATTCATCTCACAGAGTTACATGATTCTTTTCATGGATCTGTTTGTTAGCACTGCTTTTGGGGACTCTGAGAAGAGATATTTTGGATCCCATTGAAGCCTATGGTGACTAAGGAAATATCCTAAGATAAAAACTGGAAAGAAGGTTTATGATAAACTGCTTTGTGATGTGTGAATTTACCTCACAGAACACACAGTTCTTTTCATTGAGAAGCTTGGTAACACTGTTTTCATGCAATCTGCAAAGAGATATTTGGGAGCACTTTGAGGCCTATGTTGATAAAGGAAATATCCTCAGATGAAAACTAGAAAGAAGCTTTCTGAGAAACTTCTTTGTGATGTGTGAATTCATCTAACAGAGTTACACTGTTCTTTCCAGGAAGCAATTTGCTAACACTGTTTTTGTGGAATCTGCAAAGTGATATTTGGCAGCTCATGGAGGTCTATGGTGAAAAAGGAAATATTCTCAGATAAAAACTAGAAATAAATTTTCTGAGAAACTGCTTTGTGACGTGGACATTCATCTCACCGAGTGACACTGTTCTTTTCATTGAGTAGTTTGCTAACAATGTTTTCGTGGAATCTGCAAAGGTATATTTTGGAGTGCATATAAGCTTAAGGTGACAAAGGAAATTCCCTCATACAAAAACTAACAAGAAGCTTTCTGAGAAATGGTTTTGTGATGTGTGAATTCACCTCACAGAGATACACCATGCTTTTCATTAATCAGTTTGATTGCACCGTTTTTGCGAAATCTGAGAAGGAATATATCTGATCGCTTTGAATCCTATGCTGAAAAAGAAAATATCCTCAGATTAAAACTAGAAAGAGTCTTTCTGAGGAAGTTCTTTATGATGTCTGAATTATCTCACAGGGTTACACCTTTCTTTTGATGGACCAGTTTGCTAACATTGTTTTGGTTTAATCTGCAAAGGGATATTTGGGAGCACATTGAGGTCTATGATGAAAAACGATATATACTCTGACAAAAACTAGAAAGAAGCTTTCTGAGAAACTGCTTTGTGACGTGGACATTCATCTCACCGAGTGACACTGTTCTTTTCATTGAGTAGTTTGCTAACAATGTTTTTGTGGAATCTGCAATAGGATATTTGGGGGCACAATAAAGCCTTTAGTGACAAAGGAATTATCCTCAGATAAAAACCAAAAGAATCTTTCTGTGAAACTGCTTTGTGATGGGTGAATTCATCTAACAGAGGTACCTTGTTCTTTTCAGTGAAAAATTTGCTAACACTTTTTTCGTGGAAACTTCAATGAGATATTCGGGAGTGCATTGAGGAATATGGTGAAAAAGGAAATTAATCAGATAAAAACTAGAAAAAGGCATTCTGCAAAACTGCTTTTGATGTGTGAATTCACCTCACAGAGTTACTCCATCCTTTCTGTGGAGTAGTTTGGTAGCACTCTTTTTGGGGAATCTGAGAAGGAATATTCTGTTTTGCATTTAAGTCTATGGTGACAAAGGAAATTTCCTAAGATAAAAACTAGAAAGAAAGTTTCTGATAAACTTCTTTGTGATGTGTATATTCATCTAACAGAATAACACGATTTATTTCATGGAGCAGCTTTCTAACACTGTTTTCATGGAGTCTCGAAAGGGATATTTTGGAGCGAGTTGTGTCCTATGCTCAAAAGGAAATATTTTCAGATAAAAACTAAAAGGAAACTTTCTGAGAAACTGCTTTGTGACTTGTGAATTCATCTGGCAGAATTACACCATTCTTTTCATGGAGAAGTATCCTACCAGATTTGTCATGCAATCTGCAATGGGATATTCCAGAGCGCATTGAATAACTTGGAGGAAAAAGAAATATCCTTACATAAACACTAGAAAGAAGCTTCTGAGAAACTGCTTTGTGATGTGTGAAATCATTTCACAGAGTTACATCACTCTTTTTATGGAGCAGTTTGGAAGCACTGTTTTTGGGTAATATGAGAAGGGATATTTTGAATTGCATTGAAGCCTATGGTGACAAAGGAACTATCCTCAGATACAAACTATAAAGAAGCTTTCTGAGAAACTGTTTTGTGATGTGTGAATTCATCCCACAGTGTCACACTATTCTTTTTATTGAGCAGTTTGCTAACACTGTTTTCTATGAATCTACAATGGGATTTTTTGGAGCCCATTGAAGCCTATGGTGTCATAGGAAATATGTTCATAGAAGAAGAAGAAAGCTTTCTGAGAAATTGCTCTGTGATGGGTTAATTCGTCCAACAGAGCTACACAATTCTTTTCATGAATCAGTTTGGTAGCACAGTTTATAGGGAATCTGAAAAGGGATATTTTGGATTGCATTTTAGCCTATTTTAACAAGGAAATATCCTCAGATGAAAACTAGAAAGAAAGTTCCTGAGAAAGTTCTCTGTGATGTGTGAATTCGTCTCACTCAGCTTCAGCTTTGTTTTCATGGAGCCGTTTGCTAACACTGTTTTTGCCGAATCTGCAAAGGGATAATTTGGAGCATATTGTGGGCTATGGTGAAAAACTAAATATCCTCAGATAAAAACTAGAAAGAGGGGGCGGAGCAAGATGGCCGAATAGGAACAGCTCCAGTCTCCAACTCCCAGCGCGAGCGACACAGAAGACCGTGATTTCTGCATTTTCAACTGAGGTACTGGGGTCATCTCTCTAGGGAGTGCCGGACAATCGGTGCGGGTCAGCTGCTGCAGCCTGACCAGCGTGAGCTGAAGCAGGGCGAGGCATCGCCTCACCTGGAAGCGCAAGGGGGAAGGAAATCCCTTTTCCTAGCCAGGGGAACTGAGACACACACCACCTGGAAAATCGGGTAACTCCCACCCCAATACTGCGCTTTAAGGAAACAGGCACACCAGGAGAATATATCCCACACCTGGCTGGGAGGGTCCCACGCCCACGGAGCCTCCCTCACTGCTAACACAGCCGTCTGCGGCGATCTATCCGCAAGGCAGCAGCGAGGCTGGGGGAGGGGCGCCCGCCATTGCTGAGGCTTAAGTAGGTAAACAAAGCCGCTGGGAAGCTCGAACTGGGTGGAGATCACAGCAGCTCAAGGAAGCCTGCCTGTCTCTGTAGACTCTACCTCTGCGGACAGCGCACAGCTGCAGTCCATTACGGGAAAGAGCGGGGCCGCTGCAGACCCGAACGACTCTGTCTGACAGCTTTGGGGAGAGCCGTGGATCTCCTAACGCGGAGGTTGAGATCTGAGAATGGACAGACTGCCTGCTCAGGTGGGTCCCTGACCCCTGAGTAGCCTAGCTGGGAGACATCCCCCACTAGGGGCAGTCTGATACCCCACACCTCACAGGGTGGCGTCACCCCTGAGAGGAAACTTCAAAGGAAGAATCAGACAGGTACACTCGCTGTTCAGCAATATTCTATCTTCAGCAACCTCTGCTGCTGATACCCAGGCAAACAGGGTCTGGAGTGGACCTCAAGCAATCTCTAACAGACCAACAGACAGTCCTTCTGACTGTCAGACGGAAAACTATCAAACAGGAAGGACACCTATACCAAAACCCCATCAGTACGTCCATCATCAAATCCAGAGAGAGACAGATAAAACCACAAAGATGGGGAAGAAGCAGGGCAGAAAAGCTGGAAATTCAAAAAATAAGAGCGCATCTCCCCCTGCAAAGGAGCGCAGCCCATCGCCAGCAACGGATCAAAGCTGGTCAGAGAATGACTTTGACGAGATGAGAGAAGAAGGCTTCAGTCCATCAAACCTCTCAGAGCTAAAGGAGGAATTACGTACCCAGCGCAAAGAAACTAAAAATCTTGAAAAAAAAGTGGAAGAATTGACAGCTAGACTAATTAATGCAGAGAAGATCATAAACGAAATGACAGAGATGAAAACCATGACACGAGAAATACGTGACAAATGCACAAGCTTCGGTAACCGACTCGATCAACTGGAAGAAAGAGTATCAGCGATTGAGGATCAAATGAATGAAATGAAGCGAGAAGAGAACCAAAAGAAAAAAGAAGAAAAAGAAATGAACAAAGCCTGCAAGAAGTATGGGATTATGTAAAAAGACCAAATCTACGTCTGATTGGGGTGCCTGAAAGTGAGGGGGAAAATGGAACCAAGTTGGAAAACACTCTTCAGGATATCATCCAGGAGAACTTCCAACCTAGTAGGGCAGGCCAACATTCAAATTCAGGAAATACAGAGAACGCCACAAAGATACTCCTCCAGAAGAGCAACTCCAAGACACATAATTGCCAGATTCACAAAGTTGAAATGAAGGAAAAAATCTTAAGGGCAGCCAGAGAGAAAGGTCGGGTTACCCACAAAGGGAAGCCCATCAGAATAACAGCAGACCTCTCGGCAGAAACTCTACAAGCCAGAAGAGAGTGGGGGCCAATATTCAACGTTCTTAAAGAAAAGAATTTTCAACCGAGAATTTCATATCCAGCCAAACTAAGCTTCATCAGTGAAGGAGAAATAAAATCCTTTACAGATAAGCAAATGCTTAGAGATTTTGTCACCACCAGGCCTGCCTTACAAGAGACCCTGAAGGAAGCCCTAAACATGGAAAGGAACAACCGGTACCAGCCATTGCAAAAACATGCCAAAATGTAAAGACCATCGAGGCTAGGAAGAAACTGCATCAACTAACGAGCAAAAAACCAGTTAATATCATAATGACAGGATCAAGTTCACACATAACAATATTAACCTTAAATGTCAATGGACTAAATGCTCCAATTAAAAGACACAGACTGGCAAACTGGATCAAGAGTCAAGACCCATCAGTCTGCTGTATTCAGGAGACCCATCTCACATGCAGAGACATACATAGGCTCAAAATAAAGGGATGGAGGAAGATCTACCAAGCAAATGGAGAACAAAAAAAAGCAGGGGTTGCAATCCTAGTCTCTGATAAAACAGACTTTAAACCATCAAAGATCAAAAGAGACAAAGAAGGCCATTACATAATGGTAAAGGGATCAATTCAACAGGAAGAGCTATCTCTCCTAAATATATATGCACCCAATACAGGAGCACCAGATTCATAAAGCAAGTCCTTAGAGACCTACAAAGAGACTTAGACTCCCATACAATAATAATGGGAGACTTCAACACTCCACTGTCAACATTAGACAGATCAACGAGACAGAAAGTTAACAAGGATATCCAGGAATTGAACATCTCTGCACCAAGCGGACCTAATAGACATCTATAGAACTCTCCACCCCAAATCAACAGAATATACATCTTCTCAGCACCACATCGCACTTATTCCAAAATGACCACATAATTGGAAGTAAAGCACTCCTCAGCAAATGTACAAGAACAGAAATTATAACAAACTGTCTCTCAGACCACAGTGCAATCAAACTAGAACTCAGGACTAAGAAACTCAATCAAAACCGCTCAACTACATGGAAACTGAACAACCTGCTCCTGAATGACTACTGGGTACATAACGAAATGAAAGCAGAAATAAAGATGTTCTTTGAAACCAATGAGAACAATGATACAACATACCAGAATCTCTGGGACACATTTAAAGCAGTGTGTAGAGGGAAATTTATAGCACTAAATGCCCACAAGAGAAAGCAGGAGAGATCTAAAATGACACTCTAACATCACAATTAAAAGAACTAGAGAGGCAAGAGCAAACACATTCAAAAGCTAGCAGAAGGCAAGAAATAACTAAGATCAGAGCAGAACTGAAGGAGATAGAGACACAAAAAACCCTCCAAAAAATCAATGAATCCAGGAGTTGGTTTTTTGAAAAGATCAACAAAATTGACAGACCGCTAGCAAGACTAATAAAGAAGAAAAGAGAGAGAATCAAATAGACGCAATAAAAAATGATAAAGGGGATATCACCACCGACCCCACAGAAATACAAACAACCATCAGAGAATACTATAAATGCCTCTACGCAAATCAACTAGAAAATCTAGAAGAAATGGATAATTTCCTGGACACTACACTCTCCCAAGACTAAACCAGGAAGAAGTTGAATCCCTGAATAGACCAATAGCAGGCTCTGAAATTGAGGCAACAATTAATAGCCTACCCACCAAAAAAAGTCCAGGACCAGATGGATTCACAGCTGAATTCTACCAGAGGTACAAGGAGGAGCTGGTACCATTCCTTCTGAAACTATTTCAATCAATAGAAAAAGAGGGAATCCTCCCTAACTCTTTTTATGAGGCCAACATCATCCTGATACCAAAGCCTGGCAGAGACACAACAAAAAAGAGAATTTTAGACCAATATCCCTGATGAACATCGATGCAAAAATCCTCAATAAAATACTGGCAAACCGGATTCAGCAGCACATCAAAAAGCTTATCCACCATGATCAAGTGGGCTTCATCCCTGGGATGCAAGGCTGGTTCAACATTCGCAAATCAATAAACGTAATCCAGCATATAAACAGAACCAAAGACAAGAACCACATAATTATCTCAATAGATGCAGAAAAGGCTTTTGACAAAATTCAACAGCCCTTTATGCTAAAAACGCTCAATAAATTGGTATTGATGGAACGTACCTCAAAATAATAAGAGCTATTTATGACAAACCCACAGCTAATATCATACTGAATGGGCAAAAACTGGAAAAATTCCCTTTGAAAACTGGCACAAGACAGGGATGCCCTCTCTCTCCACTCCTATTCAACATAGTGTTGGAAGTTCTGGCTAGGGCAATCAGGCAAGAGAAAGAAATCAAGGGTATGCAGTTAGGAAAAGAAGAAGTCAAATTGTCCCTGTTTGCAGATGACATGATTGTATATTTAGAAAACCCCATCGTCTCAGCCAAAATCTCCTTAAGCTGATAAGCAACTTCAGCAAAGTCTCAGGATACAAAATTAATGTGCAAAAATCACAAGCATTCTTATACACCAGTAACAGACAAGCAGAGAGCCAAATCAGGAATGAACTTCCATTCACAATTGCTTCAAAGAGAATAAAATACCTAGGAATCCAGCTTACAAGGGATGTAAAGGACCTCTTCAAGGAGAACTACAAACCACTGCTCAGTGAAATCAAAGAGGACACAAACAAATGGAAGAACATACCATGCTCATGGATAGGAAGAATCAATATCGTGAAAATGGCCATACTGCCCAAGGTGATTTATAGATTCAATGCCATCCCCATCAAGCTACCAATGACTTTCTTCACAGAATTGGAAAAAACGGCTTTAAAGTTCATATGGAACCAAAAAAGAGCCCGCATTGCCAAGACAATCCTAAGTCAAAAGACAAAGCTGGAGGCGTCACGCTACCTGACTTCAAACTATACTACAAGGCTACAGTAACCAAAACAGCATGGTACTGGTACCACAACAGAGATATAGACCAATGGAACAGAACAGAGTCCTCAGAAATAATACCACACATCTACAGCCATCTGATCTTTGACAAACCTGAGAGAAACAAGAAATGGGGAAAGGATTCCCTATTTAATAAATGGTGCTGGGAAAATTGGCTAGCCATAAGTAGAAAGCTGAAACTGGATCCTTTCCTTACCCCTTATACGAAAATTATTCAAGATGGATTAGAGACTTAAATGTTAGACCTAATACCATAAAAACCCTAGAAGAAAATCTAGGTAGTACCATTCAGGACATAGGCATGGGCAAGGACTTCATGTCTAAAACACCAAAAGCAACGGCAGCAAAAGCAAAAATTGACACATGGGATCTAATTAAACTAAAGAGCTTTTGCACAGCTAAAGAAACTACCATCAGAGTGAACAGGCAACCTACAGAATGGGAAAAATTTTTGCAACCTACTCATCTGACAAAGGGCTAATATCCAGAATCTACAAAGAACTCAAAAAATATACAAGAAAAAAACAAACAACCCCATCAAAAAGTGGGGAAAGGATATGAACAGACATTTCTCAAAAGAAGACATCCATACAGCCAACAGACACATGAAAAAATGCTCATCATCACTCGCCATCAGAGAAATGCAAATCAAAACCACAATGAGATACCATCTCACACCAGTTAGAATGGCAATCATTAAGAAGTCAGGAAACAACAGGTGTTGGAGAGGATGTGGAGAAATAGGAACACTTTTACACTGTTGGTGGGATTGTAAACTAGTTCAACCATTATGGAAAACAGTATGGCGATTCCTCAAGGATCTAGAACTAGATGTACCATATGACCCAGCCATCCCACTACTGGGTATATACCCAAAGGATTATAAATTACTCTACTACAAAGACACATGCACACGTATGTTTATTGCGGCACTATTCACAATAGCAAAGACTTGGAATCAACCCAAATGTCCATCTGTGACAGACTGGATTAAGAAAATGTGGCACATATACACCATGGAATACTATGCAGCCATAAAAAAGGATGAGTTTGCATCCTTTGTAGGGACATGGATGCAGCTGGAAACCATCATTCTTAGCAAACTATCACAAGAAGAGAAAACCAAACACCGCATGTTCTCACTCATAGGTGGGAACTGAACAATGAGATCACTTGGACTCGGGAAGGGGAACATCACACACTGGGGCCATCAGGGGGAGGGGGGAGGAGGGAGGGATTGCATTGGGGAGTTATACATGATATAAGTCATGCACATGTACCCTAGAACTTAAAGTATAATAAAAAAATAAAATAAAAAAATAATAAAAAATAAAAAAAAAATACAAAAAAAAAAAAAAAAAAAAAACTAGAAGAAGTTTTCAGAGAAACTGCATTGTGATGTGTGAATTAATCTCACACAGTTACACCATACTTTTCATTGAGCAGCTTGCGAACACTGTTTTTGTGCAATCTGCAAAGGGATATTTTGGAGCATATTGAGGCCTAGAGTGAAAAAGGAAATATCCTCAGAGAAAAACTAGAAAGAAGCTTCGTGAGAAACTTCTTTGTGATTTGCGAATTCAAATCACAGAGTTACACTTTTCTTTCCATGGAACAGTTAAATAACATTATGGAATCTGCAATAGGATATTTTGGAGCACATTGAAGCCTATGGTAACAAAGGAAATATCCTCAGATAAAAACTAGAAAGATGCATTCTGAGAAACTGCTTTGTGACTTGTGAATTCATCTCACAGAGTTACACCATTCTTTTCATTAAGCTGTTTAAAACACTGTTTTCATGGAATCTGCAATAAGATATATGGGAGTGCATTGAAGCCTATGGTTACAAAGGAAACATCCTCAGATAAAAAACAAAACAAGCTTTCTGAGAAACTGCTTTGTGATGTGTGAGCTTGTCTCACAAAGTTACAGTTCTTTTCATTTATCAGTTTGCCAACACTGTTTTCTTGGAATATGTAGGGGGATATCTCAGAGAGCATTGAAGCTTATGGTGACAAAGGAAATTCTTCAGACAAAAATAGATAGAAGCTTCTGAGTAACTGCTTTTTATTGTGAATTATCTCACAGAGTTACATCGTTCTTTTCATTGAGCCATTGGATCACACTCTTTTTATGGTATCTGCAAAGGGATATTTGGAGCGCATTGAGGCCTATGATGACAAAGGAAATATCCTCAGATAAAAACTAAGAAGAAGCGTTCTGAGATACTGCTTTGTGATGTGTGAGTTCAGTCACAGAATTACATGAGCCTTTTCTTGCAGCAATTTTCTAACACTGGTTTTGAGGAATCTGCAATAGCATACTTGGGAGCTCATTGAAGCCTATGGTGACAAAGGAAATATCCTCAGACAGAAACCAAAAAGAAGCTTTCTGAGAAACAGCTTTGTGATGTGTGAATTCATCTCACAGATTTTCACCTTTCTTTTCATGGAGCAGTTTGCTCACACCATTTTTGTGGAATCTGCAAAAGTATATTCATGATCTAATTGAAGCCTATGGTGAAAAAGGATATATCCTCAGACAAAAACTAGAAAGAAGCTTTCTGCAAAACTTCTTTGTGATGTGTGAATTCATCTCATGGTGTTACACTGTTCTTTTCATGGAGCAGTTTGGTAGCACTGTTTTTGGGGAATCTGAGATGGTATATTTTGGATTGCTTTGAAACCTGTGGTGACAAAGGAAATATCCTCAGTTAAAAACTAGAAAGAAACTTACTGAGAAACTACTTTGTGATGTCTGAATTCATGTCTCAGAGTTACACCATTCTTTTCATTGAACTGTTTGATAACATTGTTTTCGTGCAATCTGCAATGGACTATTTGGGAGCACATTGAGGCCTATTTTGAAAAAGGAAATATCTTCAGACAATAATTTGGTAGAAGCTTCCTGAGAAACAGCTTTGTGATTTGTGAATTCATCTCACAGAGTTATAGCTTTCTTTTCCTGGAGAAGTTTGATAGCACTGTTCTCGGGGATTCTGAGAAGAGGTATTTTGGATGGCATTGAAGCCTATGGTGACAAAGGAAATATCCTCAGATAAATACTAGAAAGAAGCTTTTGCAGAAACTTCTTCATGATATGTGAATTCATCTCACAGGTTTACATCTTTCTTTCCATTTTGCAGTTTGCTAACACTGTTTTCATGGAATCTGCAAAGGTATATTTGGGAGTGCATTGAGGCCTCTGGTGAAAAAGGAAATATCCTCAGATAAAAATACTTAAAAAGTTTACTGAGAGATGGCTTTGCGAATTCATTTCAAGAGTTTCATGATTCTTTTCATGGATCAGCTTGGTAGCACTGTTTTTGGGGTGTCTGAGAAGGGATATTTGGGATTGCATTGAAGCCTGTGGTGACAATGGAACTGTCATCAGATAAAAACGAGAAAGAAACTTTCTAAGAAAGTTATTTGTGATGTGTGAATTCATCTCACAGAAGAACACTTTTCTTTTCATGGAGCCATTTGTTAACACTCTTTTCATGGAATCTTCGAAGGGATATTTGGGAGTGCATTGGGCAATATGGTAAAAGACTAAATATACTCAGATAAAAACTAGAAAGAAGGTTTCTGAGAAACTTCTTTGTGATATGTGAATTCATCTCAGAGAGTTACACTGTTCTTTTCAATGAGCAGTTTGCTAACTATCTTTTCATGGAATCTGCAAAGATATATAAGTGAGCACATTGAGGCCTGTAGTGAAAAAGGAAATATCCTCAGCTAAAAACAGGGAAGAAGTTCTCTGAAAAACTGTATTGTGACGGGTGAATTCATCTCACAGAGTTATACCATTCTTTTCCTTCAGCTGTTTGCTAACACTGTATTCAGTGAATGGACAATAGGATATTTAAGAGTGCATTGAAACCTATCATGGCAAAGGAAATATCCTCAGGTAAAAATATAAAGAAGCTTTCTGAGAAACCACTTTGTGATTTTGAATTCTTCTCAGAGTTATATGATTCTTTTCATGGTTCAGTTTCATAGCACAGTTTTTGGGGAATCGGAGAAGGGATATTTTGGATTGCATTGAAGCCTATGGTGACAAAGGACATATTCTAAGATAAAAATGAGAAAGAAGCTGTCTGAGAAAGTTTTTTGTGATGTGTGAATTCATCTCACAGTGTTACAGCTTCCTTTTCATGGAACAGTTTGCTACCACTGTTTTTGTGGAATCTGCAAAGGGATATTTGGGAGCGCATTGAAGCCTATGATGAAAAAGGAAATATCTTCAGATAAAAAGTAGAAATAAGCTTTCTGAGAAACTGTTTTGTAATGTGTGAATTCATCTCATGGAGTTACACTGTTCTCTTCATGGAGCAGTTTACTAACACTGTTTTCTTGGAAGCTGCAATGGGATATTTCAGAGCACCTTGAATCTTATGGTGACAAAGGAAATGCCCTCAGATTAAAACTAGGAGAAGCTTTCTGAGAAACCACTTTGTGATGTGTACATTCATCTCACAGAGTTACACTGCTCTTTTCATTGAGCAGTAAGTTTTCGTGGAATCTGCAGTGGCATATTTCGGAGCACAGTGAAGCTTATGGTGACAAAGAAATATCCTCAGACAAAAACTAGACAGAACCTTTCTGAGAAACTGCCCTGTGATTTGTGAATTCATCTCAAAGAGTTACATGATTATTTTCATGGATCACTTTGGTAGCACTGTTTTGGGGTATCTGAGTAGGGATATTTTTGATGGCATCAAAGCCTATCATAACAAAAAAAATCCTCAGATAAAAACTAGAGAGAAGGTTTCGGAGAAAGTGCTTTTTGATATGTGAATTTATCTCAAAGTGTTACACTTTTCTTTTCAAGGAGCACTTTACTAACATTGTTTTCATGGGATATCCAACAGGATATTTGGGAGCACATTGAAGCCTATGATGTCAAAGGAATAATCCTCAGATAAACACTACAAAGAAGCTTTTAGAAACTCTTTTGTGACGTTTGAATTTATCTCACAGTGTTACACTTTTCTTTTAATTGAGCAGTTTGTAACACTGTTTTCTATGAATCTACAATGGGGTTTTTCATAGCGCATTTAAGCTCATGGTGTCATAAGAAATATGCTCAAAGAAAAAGTCGAAGGAAGCTTTCTGAGAAATCATTTTGTGAAGTGTTAATTCATCTGACAGAGTTACACGATTCTTTTCATGGATCAGGTTGGTAGCACAGTTTTTGGGGCATCTGAGAAGGGATATTTTGGATCGTGTTGAAGCCCATTTTGACAATGAATATATCCTCAGATAAAAACTAGAAAGAATGTTTCTGAAAAAGTTATCTGTGATGTGTGAATTCACCTCACAGACCTACAACTTTTTTTACATGGAGCTGTTTTTTAAGACTGTTTTCGTGGAATCTGCAAAGGGATATTTTGGAGCGCATTGTGGCCTATGTTGAAAAACTAAATATCCTCAGATGAAAACTAGAAAGAAGCTTTCTGAGAAACTGCACTGTGATGTGTGAATTCATCTCACACAGTTGCACTGTACTTTTCACTCAGCAGTTTGCGAACACTGTTTTCATGCAATCTGCAAAGGGATATTTGGGAGTGCTTTGAAGCCTATAGTGAAAAAGGAGATATCCTCAGAGAAAAACTAGAAAGAAGCTTTCTGGGAAATCCTTTATGATGTGTGAATTCATCTCACAGAGTTACACCATTCTTTTCAATGATCTGTTTGCTAACACTGTTTTCATGGAGTCTGCAATAGGATATTGGGAGCACATTGAAGCCTATGGTTACAAAGGAAACATCCTCAGATAAAAAAGAAAAGGAAACTTTCTAAGAATCTGCGTTGTGATGTTTGAATTCATCTCACAAAGTTACACTGTTCATTTCATTGATCATAGCACAGAGTTACAGCTTTCTTTTCATGCAGTCGTTTGTTAACACTGTTTTCTTGGAATTTGTAAAGGGATATGTTGGAGTGCATTGAGCCCTATGGTGAACAACTAAATATCCTCAGAAAAAACCAGAAAGAAGCTTTCTGAGAAACTGCACTGTGATGTGTGAATTCATCTCACACAGTTGCACTGTACTTTTCACTCAGCAGTTTGCGAACACTGTTTTCATGCAATCTGCAAAGGGATATTTGGGAGTGCTTTGAGGCCTATAGTGAAAAAGGAGATATCCTCAGAGAAAAACTAGAAAGAAGCTTTCTGGGAAATCCTTTATGATGTGTGAATTCATCTCACAGAGTTACACCATTCTTTTCAATGATCTGTTTGCTAACACTGTTTTCATGGAGTCTGCAATAGGATATTTGGGAGCACATTGAAGCCTATGGTTACAAAGGAAACATCCTCAGATAAAAAAGAAAAGGAAACTTTCTAAGAATCTGCGTTGTGATGTTTGAATTCATCTCACAAAGTTACACTGTTCATTTCATTGATCATAGCACAGAGTTACAGCTTTCTTTTCATGCAGTCGTTTGTTAACACTGTTTTCTTGGAATTTGTAAAGGGATATGTTGGAGCGCATTGACCCCTATGGTGAACAACTAAATATCCTCAGAAAAAACCAGAAAGAAGCTTTCTGAGAAACTGCTTTGTGATTAGTGAATTCTCCGAGAATTACACCACAGTTTTCGTGGATCAGTTTGGTAGCACTGTTTTTGGGGTATCTGAGAAGGGATAATTTGTATCATATTGAAGCCTATGGTGACAAAGGGAATATCCTCAGATAAAAAATAGTAAGAAGCTTTCTGAGAAACTTCTTGGTGATGTGTGAATTCATTTCACAGAGTTACGCCTTCCTTTTCATGGGGCAGTTTGCTAACACTGTTTTCTTGGAATCTACAATGGGCTGTTTCGGAGGACAATGAAGCTTATGGTAGCAAATGAAATACCCTCATATAAAAACTAGAAAGAATGTTTCTGAGAAATGGCGTGTGATGTTTGAATTCATCTCACAGAGTTACACTGTTCTTTTCATTGAGCAGTTTCTAAACCATGTTTTCATGGTATCTGCAATGGAATATTTCAGAGCACTTTGAGGCTTATGGTGACAAAGGAAATGTCCTCAGATAAAAAGTAGAAAGAAGTTTTCTGAGAAAACCCTTTGTGATGTCTTAATTCGTCTCACAGAGTTACATTATTCTTTTCATGGATCAGTTTGTTAGCACTGCTTTTGGGGAATCTGAGAAGAGATATATGGGATGGCATTGAAACCTATGGTGACAAAGGAATATCCTCAGATAACTACTAGAAAGAAGGTTTCTGAGAAATGGCATGTGATGTTTGAATTCATCTCACAGAGTTAAACTGTTCTTTTCATTGAGCAGTTTCTAAACCATGTTTTCATGGTATCTGCAATGGAATATTTCAGAGCACTTTGAGGCTTATGGTGACAAAGGAAATATCCTCAGACAAAAACTAGAAAGAAGCTTTCTGAGAAAACTCTTTGTGATGTCTTAATTCGTCTCACAGACTTACACGATACTTTTCATGGATCAGTTTGTTAGCAATGCTTTTGGGGAATCTGAGAAGAGATATATTGGATGGCATTGAAGCCTACAGTGACAAAGGAAATATCCTCAGATAAAAACTAGAAAGAAGCTTCCTGAGAAACTTCTTGGTGATATGTGAATTCATCTCATAAAGTTTCAGCTTTTTTTTTTTTTTATGGAGCAGTTTGCTAACACTATTTTCGTGGAATCTGCAAATGGATATTTGGGCCCACATTGAGGCCTATGGTTAAAAAGGAAGTATTCCTAGATAAAAACTAGAAAGAATCTGTCCGAGAAACTGCTTGGTGATGGGTGAATTCATCTCACAGAGTTACACCATTCTTTTCATGAAGCTGTTTTTTGAAATGTGCAATAGGATATTTGAGAGTGCATTGAAGATGTTGGTGACAAAGGAGATATTCTAAGATAAAAACTAGAAAGAAATTTTCTAACAAAGTTCTTTGTGAAGTGTGAATTCATCTCACACTGTTACATCTTACCTTTCATGGAGCAGTTTGTGACCACTCTTTTCATGGAATCTGCAAAGGGATATTTGGGAGCGTATTGAGGCCTATGACATAAAAGGAAATATCCTCAGACAAAAAGTAGAAAGAAATTTTCTGAGAAACTGCTTTGTGATATGTGCATTCATTTCACAGAGTTACACTGATCTTTTCATGGAGCAGTTAGCTAACGTTTTCTTGGAAGCTCCAATGGGATACTTCAGAGCACGTTGAAGCTTACAGTGACAAAGGAAATGCCCTCAGACAAAAAGTAAAAAGAAGCTTTCTGAGAAACTGCTTTTTGATGGGTGGAATTCATCTCACAGAGTTACTCCATTCTTTTCATTGAGCAGTTTGCTAACACTGTTTTCATGGAATGTGGAATAGGATATTTAAGAGCACATTGAAGCCTATGGAAACAAAGGAAATATCCTCAGACAAAAAATAGAAAGAACCTTTCTGAGAAACTGCTTTCTGATTCGTGAATTCATCTCACAGAGTTACACCTTTCTTTTCATGGAGCAGATTTTTAGTACTGTTTTTGGGAAATCTGAGAAGGGATATTTTGGATCGCATTGAAGCCTATGATGACAAAGGAAACACCTCAGATAAAAACTAGACAGAAGCTTTCTCAGAAACTGCTTTGTGATGTTTGAATTCTTCTCACAGAGTTACACCTTTCTGTCCATGGAGTCATTTGCTAACACTGTTTACGTGGAATCTGCAAAGGGATATTTCTGTGCACATTAGGGCCTATAGTGAAAAAAGAAATATCCTCAGCTGAAAACTACAGAGAAGCTTTCTGAGAAACAGCTTTGTGATGTGTGAATTCTTCTCACAGAGGTACACGATTCTATTCATGGATCACTTTGGGAGTACTGTTTTTGGGGAATTGGAGAATGGATAGTTGGGATTGCATTCCTATGGGGACAAAGGAAATATCCTCAGATAAAAACTAGAAAGAATCTTTCTGAGAAAGTTCTTTGTTATGTGTGAACTCATCTCACAGTATTATACCGTTCTTTTCATTGAGCAGCTTGTGAAAACTGTTTTTGTGGTATCTGCAAGGGGACATTTGGGAGCACATTCAGGCCTATGGTGAAAAAGGAAATATCCCCAGATAAAGACTAGAAAGAAGCTTTCTGAGAAACTGCTTTGTAATGTGTGAATTCATCTCAGAGAACTGCTCTGTTCTTTTCATTGAGCAGTTTGCTAATACTGTTTTCATGGAATCTGAAATGGGATGTTTCAGAGTGCATTGAAGCTTAAAGTGACAAAGGAAATATCCTCATATAAAAACTAGAAAGAAGCTTTCTGAGACACTGCATTGTGATGTGTGAATTCATCTCACAGAGTTACACTTTTTTTTCCATTGAGCAGTTTGCTAACACTGTTTTCATGGAATCTGCAATATGATATTTCGGAGCGCATTGAAGCTTATGGTGATAAACGAAATATCCTCAGACAAAAGCTAGAAAGAGGCTTTCTGACACACTTCTTTTAATTTGTGAATTCATCTCACAGAGTCACAGCTTTCTTTACATGGAGCAGTTTGCTAACACTGTTTTCATGGAATTTGCAAAGGGATATTTGTGAGTGCATTGAGGCCTATGGTACAAAAGGAAGTACCCTCAGATAAAAATTGGAAAGAAGCTTTCTGAGAAACTACTTTGTGATGTGTGAATTCATCTCACAGAGTTACACTGTTCTGTTCATTGAGCAGTTTGATAACACTCTTTTTGTGGAATTGACAATAGAATATTTGGGAGCACATTGAAGCCTATGGTGACAAAGGAAACACCCACATATAAAAACTAGAAAGAAGCTTTCTCAGAAACCGCTTTGTGATGTGTGAATTCATCTCACAGAACTACACTGTTTTTTCATTGAGCACTTTGATAACACTGTTTTCATTGAATTTGCAATGGGATATTTCAGAGCACATTGCAGCTTATACTGATAAAGGAAATATCCTCAGACAATAACTAAAAGGAAGCTTTCTCAGAAATTACTTCGTGATTTGTGAATTCATTACACAGAGTTGCACAATTCTCTTCATGGAGAATCTGAGAAGGTATAATTGGGATCACATTGAAGCCTATGATGGCAAAGGAAATATCCTCAGAAACTGCTTTGTGATGTGTGAATTAACCTCACAGAGCACACAGTTCTTTTCATTGAGCAGTTTGCTAATCCTGTTTGTGATGTGTGAATGAGTCTCACAGAGCTATAGCTTTCTTTTTATAGAGCAGTCTGCTAACACTGTTTTAATGAAATCTGCAAAGGGATACTTATTTTGGATCTCCTTGAAGCCTATGGTGACAGAGGAAATATCCTCAAATTAAAATTATAAAGAGGCATTCTGAGAAACTTATTCATGTTGTGGGAATTCATCTCTAAGTGTTACCCCTTTTTTTTTCATGAAGTAGTATGCTAACACTGTTTTCGTGGAACCTACAATGGCATATTTGGGAGCATATTGAGGCCTATATTGAAAAAGGTAATATCCTCAGATAAAAACTAGACAGAAGCTTTCTGAGAAACTCCTTTGTGAAGTGTAAATTCATCTCACAGAGTTACACTGTTCTTCTCATTGAGCAGTTTGCTAACACTGTTTTCTTGGAATGTGCAATGGGATATTTCAGGGAGCATTCATGCTTGTGGTGACAAACTAAATAACATCATATAAAAACTAGAAAGAAGCTTTCTGAGAAAACGCTTTGTGATACGTTAATTCATTCCACAGAGTTACATGACCCTTTTCATGGAACAGTTTACTAGAAGTGTTTCTGGGGAATCTGAGAAGTGATAATTTGGATCGCATTGAATCCTATGGTGACAAAGGATATATCCTCATATAAAAACTGGAAAGAAGGTATCTGAGAAACTGCTTTGCGATGTGTTTGTTCATCTCACAGAGTTACACCTTTCTTTTCTTGGAGCACATTACAATCACTGTTTTCGTGGAATCAGAAAAAGGGATATTTGGAAGTACATTGAGGTCTATAGAGAAAAGGGAAATATTCTCAGATAGAAACTAGAAAGAAGCTTTCTGAGAAACTTCTTTGTGTTGCGTGAATTCACCACACAAGGTTACACCTTTCTTTTTATGGAGCAGTTTGCTAACACTGTTTTTGTGGAATATGCAAAGGAATATTTGGGAGCATATTGAGGCCTGTGGTGAAAAAGGAAATATCCTCAGATAAAAACGAGAAAGAAGTTATCTGAGAAATTGCTTTATGATGTGTTAATTCATCTCACACAGTTACACGATTCCTTTCATGGATCAGTTTGGTAACACTGATATTTGGGAATCTGAGAAAGGATATTTTGAATTGCATTGAACCTATGGTGACAAAGGAAATATCCTCAGATAAAACTAGAAAGAGGCTTTCTGAGAAAGCTCTTTGTGATGTGTGAATTCATCTCATGGAGTTACACCTTTCTTTTCATGGAGCATCTTGCTAACATTGTTTTCATGGAATCTGCAAAGGGATATTTCGGAGTATATTGTGGCATATAGTGAAAAGGGAAATATCCTCAGATAAAACTAGAAAGAAGCTTTTTGAGAAACTGCTTTGTGGTGTATGAATTCATCTCTCAGAGTTACACTGTTCTTTTCATTGAGCAGCTTGTTACCACTGTTTTCTTGAAATCTTTAATGGGATATTTTGGAGTGCATTGGAGCTTATTTTGACAAAGGAAATAAACTCAGAAAAAAACTAGAAAGAAAGTTTCTGAAAACA
>NW_022680937.1:0-55995 GCF_009764315.1 Trachypithecus francoisi | reverse complement strand
AATGTCTGTCTCCCCGCTTGAACAGAACCTCCATGAAGGGGGAATGGAAGAGTGTCTGTTGTATAAAAATTGTATTTCAGTGCATAATACAGTGCCTGCCTCAAAGGGAGGGCTCAATAAATATCTGTTGAATGAATAATTGCCTGGGTCAGCAAATGAATGGCTGAATGAATGATTTCTCCTTCCCCTTGGCATTGTCTGGAGTCCTCAGAACAGGCGTGGGCAGCAGTCCCCGGTCTGTAGCCTGTCCCACTAGACTCGGGGTCTGATGCTTGGTCTGGGTGGAGATCACCCACCAGGCTCCCAGACTGACTCTCTGCTCACAGGAAGCTGCGTCCGGCCCAGCTGCCAGGAGCTCGCTGCAGGGTGGAGGGAAGAGCAGGGACGATCTGTGAGTGCCTGAACAGTACACAGGAGCCGAGAAGCCGCTGCTTAAAATACAGGCATTGAAAGGAGTTTTGATTCCTTTTTTGAGTTGAATATGAGATTTCCGAGCAGCCGTGACAACTTGGGGCGGTGGAGACGGGAAGTTCATTCCTCAGTCAGATGGAGGAGGGGGTCCCCCTGGATCTCCTCTCGGGGCTCGAATCCTGATACTTCATCTCTTCCCACCTGCCCTGGGTGTATCTGGAAAGCTCCTGGGAACAGGGTGGGTCCTTGTTTTAAAGGTTGTAAGTTGAGAGCACTCACATAACTGCTCCGGGACGGCTCTGACGGGCCTCAGTCTACTTGCGATGTCACACAGGAAGCCCCTGGGGACTTGGCCGCTCAAGCCCTCCTGGGTCAGACCAGATCACTGGGCGCCGCGGGCTCCTTTGTGAGTCCAGCATCGTTTCCTGCGCAGTGACCCAGGCCGGGTCCCCGTGGGCTCTGACTAGGGAACAGTGAGACTCGGGATTGGGGGGCCTCATTTCCTGCGCAGTGACCCAGGCTGGTCCCTGTGGGCTCTGACTAGGGGACAGTGGGACTTGGGGTTGGGGGACCTGCGTGAGTCATGGCTTCACTGTCCACTGTGACTGGGACCCCCAGGGGGATTTCTGGGGCACGTATTCACCTACTGCACTGGGGTTTCTCTTTCAGAAACACAACACCCTGGAAGACAAGAAATGGGAGCTGCATCCACATCCACAGGGTCCCGCCAGCTCGGAACATCCCCGCCGGCCTGGAATTCCACCCCACGCGCCCCGCTGATCCTGGGCCTGTCCCTATGACCAGGGGATGGAGTCCGGGGACTCCCCAGGCCTGGGTCACGCGACTGCCCTAGGAACCTGGTATCAGGGAGCAGTGCTGTATGCACCCCCAGGTCCACTGAGAGTAGGGAGGGGGCTTCCCCACAGGTAGGTGTGGATGGAGGGTGGTCCGAAGATCAGGAGACGGAGCCCCACCCCTCTTCTCAAGTGAGCAAAAAAGCTCTGAACAGTCAACTGAACTACTTAGGGCGGTTGGCGGGAATCTAACCAGGTCTGCCTGACTGTGTGTCTGCCTGTGTGTCTCTGCTGTCTCTCTATCTATCTGTCTGTCTGTCATCTGTCCACCCACCTCCCTGTCTGTGTGTCTGTCCATCCATCTGTCTGTGTGTCTGCCTGCCCATCTACCCGTCTGTTGTCCATCTCTCCATCTGTCTGTCTGCCTGTCTGTCTGCATAGCCCCTGACCTCACACTCAGGCTGCATTTGCAGCAGCCGTTTCCCATCTGAGCATCTGTGTCCTCCTTGCTGAGTTGGAGGTAGGAAGTCACATTGACATTCTGTGTGTGTGTGAAGGTAAATAAAATTACAGACACAGGAGGAGCAGACCGTCTGCTTCTTAGAGATAATGAAATGACTTCTGGCCATGAGCAAAGTGGACACATTGTCTCCGGGGTCAGCAACCCCCTGCTGGGCCCCGGTCCCTTCTGTGTCCTGGGGTGTGAGGTTCCCGGGAGGCTGTGGTCGGTAGAAAAGGGTCCTGTGAGTGAGCTGGGGCAGACAGGAAGCCAGAGCCACCCAGGGAGTCCCGGGGGGGCACTTAATCATGGAACTCGTCACAGAGGGGCTGAAGGAGCTGCAGAAGAAACGAGGTGGGGCAGTGACCCCGAGTTAGGCATCAGCAGGAAGCCACTGCCATCCAGGGCTGCAGGGACTGGGGAGGGATGAGCACAGCCAGGGGCTGGGCGGCCAAGTCCAGGGCACCAGGCACAAACGTCCCTGTCCTCTCCCTGTGGAGCCATACCGGGTGTGCTTAGTTCCTCCAGCAACGTGATGTGACGGCACAGTGAGATGTCGCCCACCAGGGAAGCCCACGGAGACTCAGCGCCCAGCAACCATAGGGCTGGTCACAGGGGACGTCTCCTTGGCGCACACAGACATTCCAGATCCCCAGAAGGCAACGGGCTCAGGATAGACCACGTGGTTTCCACAGGAGTTTAGACACAGGAGCTCCTCGCTATTGAGGGAGGCTGTGCGTCTGTGCAGGGAACTGCTGCAGTCAGATTCCCAGATACCAGCCAAGGGCACCCTCACCAGCAGGCCTTTCCCTCCTGGTCTGGGAATATGTTGAAAGCCCTTAAACAAAGAATGTAAGAAACCTAGGACCAAAGCACCCAAGATTCAGTATCTTTTTTTTTTTTTTTTTGCCCCCTTTATAGAGTCTCACTCTGTCGCCAAGGCTGGAGTGCAGTGGTGCGATCTCAGCTCACTGCAACCTCTGCCTCCTAGGTTCAAGTGATTCTCCTGCCTCAGCCTTCTGAGTAGCTGGGACTATAGGCAAGTGCCATCATACCCGGCTAAGTTTTGTATATCTAGTAGAGACGAGGTTTTACCATGTCGGTCATGCTGGTCTCGAACTCCTGATCTTGTGATCCCCCCACCTTGGCCTCCCAAAGTGCTGGCATTACAAGCATGAGCCACCACACCCGGTCAGTGTCTTGTTATTCCACACGTCCTGTAGCACAAACGCTGGAATCTTGCTCTGAAGAAACAGTGTCCTACGAAAAATAAGGCAGAGGCTGAAGAATATGCTGCACGCTGGCCACGAGAATGAAAGAGGCCAAAGAAAAACATCAAGAACAGACTGCCAGGAAATGCAGACCCTCCAGTGATGAGCTTCTACTTCTAAGTCTGCATCTAGACAAAAATAAAAGTTTTTGAGTAACAAATAAGATCAGACCCTTCCAAAAGAAAATACCTACAGAAGATGCACAGAAGAAAATAAGGAAGAAATCAAACCAGCTCAGTACAAAAAGAAAGAAAGAAAGAAAGAAAGGCAGCAAGAGAGGAAAAGAGGAACAAATAATTATAAGACAAACAGAAAACCATAAAATAACAACAGTAAGTCCTTCCCCGTCAGTCACTAATTTAAACGTAAATGGGTCAAACTCCCCAATCAAAAGACATAGAGTTACTGAATGGATAATAAGATGCAGCTACATCCTGTCTACAAGACACTTTATATTTTTTTATTTGTACAAATTCATGCGGCACATGTGAAATTTTGTTACACGTATATAATGCATAGTGATCAAGTCAGGGTACAGGGCGTCCATCACCTAAGTCCAATATACTTTTGTTAACTATATTCACCCTACTCTGCTATCAAACCTTGAATTTATTTTTTCTATCTGATTGTTTTTTGTACCATTCAACAAACTTTTCTTCATCCTCCCCCTATCCCCACTCACCCTTCCCAGTCTCTGTTGTGTGTCTTTCCACTCTCTGACTCCATACCACTTTAGATATAAGGACATACACAGGTTCAAAATGAGAGGATGAACAAAGGTACTCCATGCAAATGGTAAACAAAAGAGAGCAGAGGTGGCCACACTAATGTGAGACAAAATAGACATCAAGTCAAAAACTGTCACAAGAGACAAAAAGGACTTTATACAATGATGAAAAGGTAAATTTACTGGAAGATATAGCAATTATATATATATATATGGACCTATTAACAAAGCACACTAATATGTAAAACAAACTGATGGAACTGAAGGGAGAAATACACAGAAATGCAGCAGGAGGTCTCAATACCCCATTTCCAATAATGGATAGATCAGCCAGACAGAAGAACAAGGAGAGGGAAGACTTGAGCAACAGCATAGATCAACTGGGCCTGACAGACACACATAGCAACAGCAGAACACACATTCTTCCTAAGCACACATGGAACATTCTCCAGGAAAGATCATATGTTAGACCACAAAATAAATCATAATAAATTTAAGAAGACTGAAATGCTGAGTATCTTTTCTAAACATGGGATGAAACTAGAAGCCAACAGCAAAAGGAAAATTGGAAAATCCTACAAATATGTGGAAATTAAACAACACATTCTTGAATAATCAATGGATAAAAGAAGAAACACAAGGGAACTAGAAAATATCTTGAGGCAAACGAAAATAAAAACACAACATACCAAAGTTATACATTAGGTACACACATATGGTACTAAGCAAAAGCAGTACTAAGAGGGATGCTTACCATGGTAAATGCCAACTTTAAAAAGAGAAAAAAAAAACCCTCAAATCAACAACCTAACTTCACACCTCACAGAACTAGACAAAGAACAAATTGAATCCAAAATTAACTTAAAAAGATGTAATAAAGATTAGTGTCAAAATAAAATAGAAAATAGAAAAATGATAGAAAAAATCAATAAAACTAAGAGCTATTTTAAAAAAAAATCAATAAAATCAACAACCCTTTATTAGACTAAAAAAAGAGAAAAGATTCAAATAACAAAAGTCAGGAATAAAACATTACAGCTGATGCCACAGGGGAAAAAAAAGATCATAAGAAACTAGCAAGAACAATTATATGCCAACAAATTGGATAAAGTGGAAAAAAACAGATACATTTCCAGAAACATCCAACCTACCAAGATAGAACTATGAAAAAATAAAAAATCTGAACAAACCTATAACTATTAAGGAAATTGAATCAATAATCAAAAACCTCCCAAAGAAGAAAAGCCCAGTACCATATGGCTTCATGGAGAATTCTACCAAACATTTAAAGAAGAACCAACACCAATCCTTCCCAAACTCTTCCAAAAATTGAAGAAGAGGGCCATATGAGGCCAGTATTATCCTGATACCAAAGTCAAAGATACTACACAAAGAGAAAATTACACCAAATTTCTGATGAACATTCATGCAAAAATCCTAAACAAAATGCTAACAAACAAAATTTAATAACAGATTAAAAGTATTTCACATCATGACCAAGTGGGATGGATTCCTGGAATGCAAGGATGGTTCAACATATGAAATTAATGTGATACACCACATAAACAGAATGAAAGACAAAAACCACATGATCATCTCAATTGATGGAGAAAAACATTTGACAAAATTTAATAGTCTTTCCTTATTTAAAAAACCCAGAAAAGTATAAATAGAAGGAAATTATAAATAGGATGAAATTTCCTTCTATTTATGTTTATAAATGGAACATAATAAAGTCCATTTATAAAAACCTCCCACATAACACTCAGTGCCGAAAAATGGAAAGATTTTCCTCTAACATCAAAAGCAAGGCAAGGATGCCCACTCTCACCACTTCTATTCAACATAATATTGGAAGTTTTAACCAGAGCAATTAGGCAAGAAAAAAATACAAGGCAACCACATCAGAAAGGAAGTAGTAAAATTATGTCTATTTGTAGAAGACATATTATATTTAAAAAAGCTTTAAAACTCCCACAAAAACCTGTTAGAACTAATAAACTGACTGGGCACAGTGGCTCACACCTGTCATCCCAGCACTTTGGGAGGCTGAGGCAGACAGATCCCCTGAGGTCAGGAGTTTGAGACCAGCCTGGCCAACATGATGAAACCCCATCTCTACTAAAAAAAAAAAATACAAAAATTAGCTGGGCATAGTGGTGGTTGCCTGTAATCCCAGCCACTTGGGAGGCTGAGGCAGGAGAATTGCTTGAACCTGGGAGGCAGAGGTTGCAGTGAGCTGAGATCACGAGGCTACTGCACTCCAACCTGGATGACAGAGTGAGAATCCATCTCAAAAAAAAAAAAAAAGAAAAAAAGAAAGAAAGAAAAGAAAAGAAATAACAATAAAGAAATAATAAACTGATTCAACAATGTTGTGAGATACAAAATCAACATGCAAAACTCAGTGTCATCTCAATAACTAACAATTAACAACCCCCATTACAACACTGACAAAAGAAAAAAAAAATTAGGAACAAACTTAACCAAGAGGCGAAATACTTGTACACTGAAAACTATAAAATGTTGTTGAAAGGAGTTAAAGAAGACACACATCAATAGAAAGATATGCTGTATTCATCGATTGGAAGACTTCGTAGCATTAAAATATTCATACTACTCAACATGATCTACAGAGTCAATGCAATCCCTATCAACGTCCCAATGAGACTTCTTGCAGAAATAGAAAAATTAGAAAGCATCCTAAAATTCATATGGAATCTTGAAGAACCCTGAATAGCTAAAACAATCTGGTAAAAGAAAACTAAAGATGTGTTACGAAGCTACAGTAATCAAAACAGTATGATATAGGCATAAAGACAGACATACTGATCAATGGAACAGAATAGAGAACCCAGAAATAAGCCCTCACAGGTGTGGTCAAATGAACAGTGTGGTGTTCTTCAAAAAATCCCTATGATCCAGCAATCCCACTTCTGGTTATTTATCCAAAAGAACTGATCACAAGATCTCAGAGAGATATCTGCACACCCTTGTTCACTGCAACCTTGCTCACCATAACCAAGAGGTGGAAGCAGCCTAAATGTCCTTTGAAGAGTGAGTGGACAGAGAGAGTGTGGGATTATACACAGCAGAATCCTCTTCAGTCTTCAGAAGGAAGAAAATCCTGCCATGCACTACAACATGGATGAATCCTGAGGATATTATGCTAAGTCAATAAGCCAGTCACAAAAAGACGAACACAACATGATTCCACTCATGTGAGATTCCTAAAGCAGTCAAACTCTTAGAGACAGAAAGAATGGCTGTTGCCAGGGAGGGGGAAGAGGAGTTGCTCAATGGATAGAGAGATTCCATTGTCACAAGATGAAAAAGTTCTAGAGATCTCGTGTGCTAGCGTGTGCATTTGGTTAACACTGCTATATATACACTTAGAAAAAGAAGGTGAAGATGAGAAATTTTATGTTATGTGTCTTTTATTACAATTAAAAAAAAAAAAAAACAAGCAACCTCCAAGAAGAAAGTCAGGCAGGAAAGGGGGAGCTGAATCCCATGGCCTGGGAAGATTTCCTGGCCTTGGCCTTCCCTGTAGCGGGGACTACAGGCACACGTCACCACATCCAGCTAATTTTTAAAATATTTTTTGTAGAGACAAATGAGATTTTTCAGGGTGACTCACACTCCTGGCATCATGCAATTCTCCCACTATAGCCTCCTGAAGTGCTGGGAATACTGGCGTGAGCCACTGCACCTGGCCTGAAAATGATTTTCTGATTAAGTGAGGAAGCTGCTCACTTCATTGATGACAAGTGGGGCTCCAGCGTCAACTTCCGTCTGACCTGAGCTGATGCATGTGACGTCATCTCACTTAGGTCAGTGTAATGAAATTACAGCCCACGCGCATGTCAGAACTGTACCCATTTGCCAGTCCTGCGAGTCTCTTGCTGAATCTGACAGTGAAAACATTTACTCATTGTCTATCTTTGCCAAATCTTGCTTGATTTGCAGCCATAGTGTGTCAGCCTGGGTTCCATCAGGAGAGAGAAACCCCACAGTGATTTGAACCGGGCAGGTATTATTTAATGGCTTATTCAATTTAACAGAGGACTGCAGAAAGGAGGAGTTGAGGATTAAGGAGTACAGAGAACTCCAAAGAACATGAGAGAAGCTCACACAGGTGCTGGCACTGAAGAAGCCCCAGCCCAGCACCACCCTGCAAGGGAGCCCAGCCCGAACCTTCCAGTCCAGCCACTGGAGCTGGTTTAGGGACCGGAGAGCAGCACCTTTCCTCCTGCCAGGCCTCCTCGGCGCCCTCTGCTGACTGTGCTCAACACTGCACCAGCTGACACAGGAGAGATGCTGCGGGGCCCAGACGCATTTCCACCCAGCAGACAACGCAGGACAACTTTGGAACCCAGAGGCAATAAATCAATAGCCAGCACCCAGAAGTCAACTAGGAATAGAATAGTTCAGTAAGAATCAGTGAGAACATCCTGCAACAACCACTTGCAATTTGGAATTCACAATAAGGGTGTGGTGTATTTCACTATTCAAAATCTGGGTGCTGCAGAGCCTTTGTGTCAGTAAAAATGAAAATCTGTGCACACGTGTGTGAGCATCCACACATGCCAAGAGATCCCGTTGTTCGGCCTCTGCCAGCACACCACTGGTCATGGAGGGAAGGTATCCACACATTTCCGCCATCTTCCTTCTCCCCTCTCCTCCAGCCCCTTCTTTTCTCCCCATGATTTCTTTGCAGAAGGACAGGGCTGTGCCATTTGTCCTGTGAGTCCCCTGTCCAGATGGTGCTGATCACATCCCCAGGCATCCTTGGAGATGCTCCTCCCTTCCCTGCATTTCATGTAAGTTCCGGGGTTAGAACCAGCAGCTTGATTTGATGGCATTTCCCTGTAGAAAATGGGAAGGTGAGTCATTCCTCAGGGACACACAGAACCCTCGCTCCCAGGGTCGATGAAGCAGTCTGGTTCTGTGTGAAGAGCCCGTTGTTGGTCCCTGTCCCCGGGCCTGGGCACGTCCCACAGAGGAGAGAGGACGGGGCCTCCCCTGGGCTCAGACATCAGAGGAGGGAGGAAGGGGCCAACCCTGGGCTCAGAAGTCAGAGGAGAGAGAACGGGGCCTCCCCTGGGCTCAGACGTCCAGGACGGGCTCCCACCCCCAGCTGCCTCTGATCCCTTCCGGAGGGAGAGGTGAGTAGATGCGGAATAACAGGGCCTGGGCTCTGTTTCCCCTTTGAGTTCCTGATGAAGGGTCCCTGCATCCCCTAAGCTCTAACTTACCTGGTGCCTCCTAACTTTCCCTAAGGGTGGCCCAAGTTAAGTCAGAGGCCCAAGCACATTCTGTTTCCAGTGCTGAATGGAGGGTCCTGTGAGGTGCTGATCAGTCCCTCAGCCAGGCAGGCGTGGGCTGGCTTTGCAGGGCGAGAGCTTTTCCCTCACAGTCCACGGAGGCTGAGTCCACAGTGGCCATCCAGCCCCTTCCCCCTGCAGGGAGCCGGGGCCCTAGGCTGACTCCTGCTGACCCCTGACTTGGAGACTCCCAGCCTGTGGTCTCCATCTGATCCTTCTGGGGGAGACCCTGGAGCTCTGGTTTCCAGCTCGAGCACCTCGTCATCACCCCACATGCATCGTTTCCCACAGCCTTCCCACAGGGGATTTCGATGCCTCTCCTCTCTAATGCCACCAGCCTCAGTGACCAGTTGTCCAACCCCATGGGTGCAGGGGACACTGGATCCCAGGGTGTCAGGGGAGCTTCTCATCATCCCCCACTGCCTTCCTTTCCCGCAGCAGATTCGGGGTCTGCATGGCCCTGCAGAGGGGTTGAGTGTAGTCTTGGATTTGGGAACCCTGAAGGGGGAATGTCATTATCAAAGGGCTGGGAGACAGGCTGGGTGTGCAGGTGTGCAGGTGGCATGTGTGTGTACAGGTGTGCATGTGGCATGTGTGTGTACAGGTGTGCAGGTGGCGTGTGTGTGTGCAGGTGTGCAGGTGTGCGTGTGTGCAGGTGGCATGTGTGTGTACAGGTGTGCAGATGTGCATGTGTGTGTACAGGTGTGCAGGTGGCATGTGTGTGTGCAGGTGTGCAGGTGTGCATGTGTGTGTGCAGGTGTGCAGGTGGCATGTGTGTGTACAGGTGTTTGTATAGATGTGATGTGAGCATATGTATGCAGGTGTGTGTGGGGGTGTGTGTGGGTGTGTACATGCATGTGTGTGGAGTTGTGTGGATGTTAGCGTGCCTGTGTATCTGTGTATCCATGTGGGTGTGTGGATGTGTGCATCTAGTACGCATGAATGCGCAGACGTGTTTTTGTGTGCATATGTGTGTATGTGTGTGCATGGATATGTTTTTGGTTGTATGGATCTCAGTGTGTGTACATGTGTGTACATGTGTTATGTGCCAGTGTATATTTGAGCATGTGTGTACACACAAGTATATGGGATGTATGGATGTGAGTGTGCATGTGTGTACATGTATGTGTTATGAGTATTTAAGCATGTGCACACAGGTACATGGGGTGTGTGGATATGAGTGTATGTATATGTGCACATGTGTTATGCACAGCTGTGTATTTGAGCATGTGTGTACACACAGTATATGGGATGTATGGATGTGAGTGTGCATATGTATGTACATGTATGTGTTATGAGTATTTGACCATGCATGTGCACGTGGGTACATGGGATGTAGAGATGTGTGTATATGTGTACACATGTGCTATGTGCAGGTGTGTATTTAAGCACACATGTGCACACATACATGGGCTGTGTGGATATGAGTGTATGTATATGTGTGTACACGTGTTCTGTGCAGGTGTGTACTTGAGCATGTGTGCATAAGTGTGCACACGTGTCTGTGGGATGTGTTAGCGTACGTGTGTCTGTGTGTGTTCATAGCATGTGTGTGCTGTGCATCCGTGTGGGTGTGTAGCTGTGTGCAGGTGTGTGCAGATATGTGTTTAGTGTGTGTGTGTGTGCACATGTGCATTTTGTTTAAACTCAGGGGGAACCTGTGGTGAGAGGCGTCCCCACACAGGCTGCTCCCCACTGAAGCCCTAGGCCTCTCGCTGGGGGAGGGGGCTCAGGGCCTCAGGGGCAAAGGCCCAGGTCACATCAGGGTCACAGCACCAATGCCCAGGGCTGGGTGGACGTGGCTGCCAGTCCAGCTGAGCTGGTGGGAGCTGGGTCACTGGGGAGCGGCCCCCAGCCTTGACTCTGACAGCCAACTGTGGCCGGGTGCGCCTGGGGCTGCCCGGACTTCTGGTTCTCCAGGAGGAGGTGGAAATCCAGGTTTTACCTGGAACATCCCGACTTTGATCTACTGGCAACAGACTCAGAATTTCACAGGACGACATATGGACCACATGGAGTGTCCCAGGCTGGGTGGAGCCCCCGCCCCACTGGCTTTCTCAGGACTAATGGTGGCAGCAGCTCACAGCCCTGAGGCAGGAGCCATCCATGCTCAGAGTTTTAAGCACTTTTTCTCATTTTGTGCTCCCTGGGAAGTGCAATTTAGAGGTGTTGGAAACCAACAGAATGGCTGACCTTGGGGGATTGGCCGAAGGTCACCTGGGCTCAGGGGCGGGGCCGGGATGGACTCTCCTGGACTCTGTGCTGCAGCTCCCCCAGCCCCTGCACTTCACTGGCTCCCTGCCTATTCATTCATAATGCTAATAATTATTAGCGTAGTCATCATCGTTATCAGACGCCAGTCCAGCGCTGCTTCTGGCTGGAAGGTCTGAGGCTGGGCAGGGAGGAGGGAGAGGCCTCTGTCTTCCTCCCTTCCCCACCCGCCTCCCCTGGAGAGCAGGGAATGGAACAAAGTGTCCCTGGAACTGACTTGCACCTGCTCAGAAGCTGGGGATGAGCTTAAAACTTTCCTTGAGGAGCTTGAACCCGAACTTGTCCTGCCACGGTCAGCATGGGGACCCTGCTGTCCACACCTCTGGGGACCCGTCCACACAGGCATCTTTCTCTCTGTTCCAGGGGGGCCGACACCTGGGCCTCTCCTCTGGGGTCTCTCGCCACTTGGAGGAGAGGTGGGCTCGCCGCGAGCTCCCATCAGCTGCTGCTTTTGCTGGGCTGCCTGTGCCTTCCCTTTGAAGTTACAATTCACATTCATGGTGTCTGTGCACATTCCTGGTTCCAATGTCTTCTGCAGAAACTCCTCACCCTGTAGTCTCCCTGCCTTGCTATGCTGTGTTAGTGATCACCCACAACGACGGTGACAGGTTGCATTAAAGTCATGAAGAGCAGAGCTCCTTGTGAGTGGGTCCAGGATGCTCCACTTGGCCGGTGGATGGAGCAGCCACAGTGCAGGACTTCTGGGGACAGCTGTCTCTTCTCTCAAGGTCCTGGCTCAGTCTGGCTGCTGGATGCCCCATTTTCCAGTGTGTGTCCCCAAGGGGCCTCTTCCAGGACTGTCCCAGATGAGAAGGCCTCCTGGGCCTCTCCTCCCTGCTCCCCAGGGCGACTGCGAGCTCCGTGGGGCCCAGGACGGCCCCACAGGTTTCCCCGCAGAGAACTGGGCAGAGACGGACCTCCACAGGCACCCTGGGCCCCTGACCATTTGACGCTGCTCACTCTTCTCCAGACACTCATCCGACCTGAAGTCACGGGTGCTGGTGCCATGGCGACTGGTGCATAGCAACCCACACATTCTCCACGCCAGGGCAGGCGGCTTCATTGCTCTTAGGCTGGGTTAGTGACGGCAGCACCCGGGACAGTCACTGTCGAAGCCGCCTGGAACACAGGGCCTGATCGTCCAGGAGCAGCCATGAGAGGACAGCCCCGAGCTCTGCACAGAGGACATGAGGTCACACATGGAGACACGATGGCACCAGTGTCCCAGCTCTGCACAGAGGACATGAGGTCACACGTGGAGACACGATGGCACCAGTGTCCCGAGCTCTGCACAGAGGACATGAGGTCACACGTGGAGACATGATGGCACCAGTGTCCCAGCTCTGCACAGAGGACATACAGTTACATGAGGGGACACGATGGCACCCACACCCCGAACTCCGTACAGAGGACACACGCGTCACACATGGGAATACAATGTCACACATGCCCCATCTGTGATCACTGTCACCTCCCAGGCATGGCCTCACTGAGGACAACAGAGTGGCCTGGGAGTAACGTGCAGTCACGTCTGCACAGCCCATGTGACTGGCGGCCGGCACATGGGGTAGGTCAGGTGAGAGTCACCATGGGACCCAAACCCCACAGGCCCCCCAGACCCAATCCCCAATCACATAGAACAAGCATGTGTCCTGGATGAGCCAACCGTGCTCTCCCCACTGGGGATGTGGCTGCCCCGCAGGGGTGGGTCCCAGGGGCTGACTTGAGTTGACCAGATGGACTCTGGAGCAGGGCAGCAGCTCCGCGCTGGATGGAGTTCAGGGTTTGGTTGGAAGAAGCTGGAGCCGAGAGATGACACTGGGAAGGGGGCTCCCGGGAGGGCCTATGAGAAGGAGAGAAGTGGGAGGACAGGTATTGCTGGGGTCCAGGAGCAGGGTCCTCACGGGACGCAGGTGGCCAGCTGGATCAGGAGCAGGAGGTGGGGCGGCAGCTGAGGGGCGTCTGCTGTGGATGATGGGGGCCAAGGGAAGAAGAAAGGAAACGTGGAGGGAAGCAGAGGTCAGTGTTGAACCCTGAGCAGGGGGTGGAGGCCAGGGAGGGGCAGGAGAGGTGGGTCTCATGGGAGGAAAAGGAAAGGGGAGGGGGAGGTGCGGGGTCTGGACTGTGGGACGTGGGCTGAGGGGCGGGAGCGTAGGGAGGGGACGCAGGGGTGCCTGACCTGGAGCTCCCTCCCTCCAGCTGGCCGGGCAACGGGGCTCCAGAACCCACCTCCTGCGTGTGTCTCAGGGCGGCTTTGCAGCAGCGGGGGAGATTTAGGATCGGGAAAAAGGGAAGATTCACAGCGGAGCTTCAAAACAATCAACAGAAACGTCCTGGGTGGGGTGAACAGCAGCTCCCAAGCCCACGTGGTTGTCTTATAGTAGCATTGCCCGTCATGACCCAGAGCTGTGATGTGGTCCACGCCGTCTTCACAGGACTGCGTCCTTCACCCTCACGAGGCAATCATGTCAACACGACAGTCATCTGCATTTTACAGGTGGGGTAAATGAGGCCAGAGCCGCACGGCTGTGGTGTGGAATCCAGGCGCAGGCCTGCCTGACCTGGAGCGGAGCTCTTGCCTCTGACGGCTCACCTGGGCTCAGTCCCCGAGACACAGGTCGCGCGGCACCTGCCAGGGCTTCTGGGTTGAGATGGTTGCAGTGGGCACCAGGTCGGGGCGTCCTGCCCGCCTCTCCCAGGAAGCTCCAGCCCCCTCCCGAATCCCAGCCTGCAGGGCTTCCCTTCCAGACGCAGGCGCCCCGTTCGCGAAGCTGGGAGCAGCGCCGCCCGGCCCAGGCCGGTCTTGGTCTCTGCCCACGCTGTCAATCACAAGCAGGAAAACGGCCTCAGCATCAATCCCGGGCAATACACTGTGGCGGACGCACTGCAGGACACATCGGGGCCTGTCCGTCTCGGCTCTGGGGTTGGGGTCCTGAGTGATGGAGCAGACGGAAGCCCCCTCGGGAGTCCAGCGGCCTGGGTCGTTGGGACTGAAGTCCTCACGGATGAAAACACTGAAGTTTTCACTCAGGTGGGAAACAGACCAGGGCTTTCAGCCTTTCGTCTGCTGCGTGTGCCTGACGCACGCGGTCAGGGTGCAGCAGACACGCTCCTGGGGGCTGACGCGGACTCGACCAGCCAGAAAGGGTCCTGGGGGAGTGAACAGAGACGGCAGCCCCTGAACACCAGGACGGACGGCTCTGCTGGGAAGGACCCGCCCCGCGGACACGAGGCCCCTCCCCAGCCCCTCCCCTCCCTCCCATGACGCTCTTGGCTCTCCCTGTGGGGCTGCCCCCCCCACATCCAGTCCCTGTGGGCCGGGTGGGGCGCTCGCCTTGCCATACACGTGAATCACGCGATCAGGGCGCATAGTAAAGGCCCAGCCTCCGAGGACAGCACTCTGTGGGGTGGGGGTCACATGACCCCATCAGGGCCAAGCAGAGCAAGATCAGGACCACTGCAGAAGCTATTGGGGAAGGCGTGTGCTGCTTCCTCAGCACAGGTGAGCTGGGAGGTGCTGCAGCATTGATGGGGTCACAGTCAGGGGGATTCTGGGGCTCCCAGGGGACAGCTTGTGGGACCTGAGATGGAAACAACACAGGAGGGAAGAGCTAAGGGCCAGAGAGAGTGCAGGAGAGAGCAGGGGGGAGAGAAAGAGAGCGAGAGCAAGAGAGAGAGCAGGAGAGAGGAGAGAGCAGGAAAGAAAGAGAAAAAAGAGGCCGGGCGCGGTGGCTCATGCCTGTAATCCCAGCACTTTGGGAGGCCGAGGTGGGAGGATCACGAGGTCAGGAGATGAGACCATCCTGGCTAACACGGTGAAACCCCGTCTCTACTAAAAATACAAAAAAAAAAAAAAATTAGCTGGGAGCGGTGGCAGGCGCCTATAGTCCCAGCTACTTGAGAGGCTGAGGCAGGAGAATGGTGTGAACCCGGGAGGCGGAGCTTGCAGTGAGCGGAGAACGCACCACTGCACTCCAGCCTGGGAGAGAGAGCAAGACTGTCTCAAAAAAAAAAAAAAAGAGAGAGAGAGAGCAGAGAGCAGGGAAGAGAGAGAGAAAGAGGGAGACCAGGAGAGAGAGAGAGAGAGCAAGGAAGAGCAGGGGAGAGACAGAGACAGAAACAGAGATGGAGCGATAGAGAGAGAGATGTCTCTAGAGGCCAGAATGCAGCCAAACCTGAAACCAGCTAGAATAACCTAGATTTCCTCACTATGTGAGCCAACACATTCCCAGGCATCTGCTGATTGGCATCAGGGTTTCTGATGCTTCGCAGACAATTGCTCCCAGCTATTCACCCTCTCCTGACTGTGGACGGCCAAGCCAGGCATTTGTCCTGCCAGCTGTGACCCCAGCCCTCCTCGGTGACACAGCGAGTTTGAATGCAGCAAAGGTGAAGTCACCCACCATCAATTACTCTAATGACCTTTCATTTATTAAAAAGTAAAACATTCCAATCTGTGGCACTGGGTATTTAGAAAAACATTACTTCACACCAAGAAAACGCGGGTGACACTAGGATGTGCTTCAGCGCTGTGGGGAAGAGCGGAGTGAACCCGGCTCTGTGCTGGGCTCTGGGCTGCCCGAGTGTGTTCTCACCACATGTCCTTGTCTTCTTCTCGGGGAGAGCCCTGACTTCTCCAAGGGAGCCACATGCCCCTCTATCCTGCTGGTTAAGAATAAATGTCCCTGCTGCACCGGGGCTGCCTCCATGGTAATGATGACGCCGGAACCTCGGTGAGGGAGGGAGGCGGAAGGGCCTGTGCCCCGAAGCCTGGACCTTGCGGCGCCTGCCTGTGGGTTAGGTTCTGCATCAGTTGCTGATGTCCCTCTCTGGCACTTCCCACCAAGGGCCTGAACCTGCACACCTGGGCTCAGTCCCCAAGACACGGGTCGCGCAGCACCTGCCAGGGCTTCTGGGTTGAGATGGTTGCAGTGGACACCAGGAGAGTTGTGGGTGATGATCGAGAACTGCCCAAGAACAATCTTAATCACACACTAAGAGCCTTTCATTGAAAGAGGGTGACATCAGGTGGGGGTTCCCTTCCCCTCCCTGGGAAGGGATCGTGGAGCTCACTTGTGGGTGCTGGATCCTCGTGGCCTCCTCTGCTTCTAAAGGACGGGGGAGGCAGGAGAACAGGTGGGGCCCAGGCTGGGGTGGAAGGAAGGTGGAGCAGATGCCATGGCCTCCAGGGGATGGGGCAGGGGAAGAGGTGGGGCCCAGACTGGGGAAGAGGAAGGTGGAGCAGACCCATGGCTCCAGGGGATGGGGCAGGTGTCTCTGGGATCCCCCCTCTCAGGCAGCCCCTGGACTAATGCAGGGGAGGAGAGGGGAGGGGATGGAAGGAGAGGGGAGGGGAGGGGAGAGAGGAGAGGGGAGAGGAGGGGATGGAAGGAGAGGGGAGGGGAGGGGAGAGAGGGGAGGGGAGGGGAGAGAGGGGAGGGGAGGGGAGAGAAGGGAGGGGAGAGAGGGGAGGGGAGGGGAGAGAGGGGAGAGGGAGAGGGGGGGGAGAGAGGGGAGGGGAGAGGGGGAGGGGAGGGGGGAGGAGAGGGGAGGGGAGAGAGAGGGAAGAAGGGAAGGGAAGGCAAGGTGAGGCGAGGTGGGGCGAGATGAGGCGGGGCAGGGTGGGGTGGGGTCCCAGGAGGCGACTGGAAGCCAAGACCAGATGTGGAGAGAGCCCCAGGAGGGAAGTGCTCAGCCCCAGCGAGGCTGGCATGTCCTTGTCACTTGTAACCAAGTTCCTTCTCATACAGCACGTCTGGGCTGGGACAGGCTTGACTGCACGTGACAAAACCACACAGGGTGTTGTGTTGTGGTGCTGCTGTCATGGCGTTGTGGTGTGTTGTGTGGTTGATGCTCTGTTGTGATGATGTGGTGTGTGGTGTGCTGTGTGGTTGATGGTGTGTTGTGATGTTGTGCGGTGTGTGGTGGTGTTTTGAGTTATGTTGTTGGTGTGGTGTGATGTGGTGTGTGGTGTGTATTGTTGATGCTGACGTTGTGTTACGTGGTGGTGTGATGTGGTGTGTGGTGTGTATTGTTGATGTTGACGTTGTGTTACGTGGTGGTGTGGTGTGGTGCGTGGTGCTGTTTGGGGTTGTTTCCATAGTGTGGTGTGTGGTGTATATGGTTATAGATGCTCTTGCTCTTGTATTGTGTGTTGTTTTGTTATTTATTTATTTATTTATTTTTGAGGCAGAGTCTCTCTCTATCACCCAGGATGGAATGCGGTGGCACAATCTTGGCTCACTGCAAGCTCCACCTCCCGGGTTCACACCATTCTCCTGCCTCAGCCTCCTGAGTAGCTGGGACTACAGGCGCCTGCCACCTCGCCCGGCTCATTTTTTGTATTTTCAGTAGAGACAAGGTTTCACCATGTTAGCCCGGATGGTCTCGATCTCCTGACCTTGTGATCCACACACCTCGGCCTCCCAAAGTGCTGGGATTACAGGCGTGAGCCACTGCACCTGGCCATTGTTGTGTTATCTTGATGCACTGCTGCTGTTGGTGTGGTGTTGGTGTTGTATGGTTGTAGCTGTTGTATTGTGTTATGTTGTTGGTGCGCTGTGTCTCTGTCCACATTGGCCAGATGGTCCTGGGGACACTCCTGGAAGCTCCCAGCTCCCGACATCCCCAGCCTCTGCTCTTGGGAACAGTCCAGGCTGGGCCTGGTGTGGTTCAGAAGCTGAGTCTTTGCCAGTCTCCAGCAGGCCCACCCTTAGGGTGAGCACGTTCCCCTGGAGAGCCCTGTCTTTGTCTGTGGGTTCCTGGGTGGGGCTGTGCCTGGCACTAGGAGGTGAGCAGGGCCCAGAGCCTAGGAGCAGCTTTGCGTTCACACCACCTTCGTCTCACCCATGGGCTCCAGGGCTTCTCTCCCGCACCATCGGTCAGCGGCCACCACCTCGATTTCTGCATCTCCACTCCAGAGCCCCATCCTTCAACCTGTAGACGAGAAAATCAATGCCCACGTCTTGGAAGAGTTGAAGAGAAAGCCTATTGCATGTCAGAACGTGTTAAATCTCCCTCCAAATGGAGCTGCAATTGGGCACACTCCTGCCCGGGAAGGGCTTCTCCCACCGCGGGGGTACTGTCTGACTCTGGCACTCACGTGGATGAACCCACCCCAAGGGCTGGGACACGCTGGGTCCTGGGATGACCCTCAGTGCCCGAGGATGTCTGAGCCCCTCTGGAAGAAGACGGCCGAGCTGCCCAGGCCCCAGCTCTGCTGAGGGCTGAGGACGGGCTGCGGCCAGGGTAGGTCCTCAGTTGAGCAAGGCAAGGAGCCTCTGAGTCTGGAAACAGCCATTCAACGTCATCGAGGGCACTGTTGTGTCATCCTCAACACAGATAATGACAATGACGCTGGCAGCTGCTTCCCTCCTTCCAGGCACTCTGGAAGCACCGTTTCTAATCCAGGGCCCAGAGGCTGGGACTCTGAGACCCGTTCCTTCTTTGCCAAACCTCTCTCTTCCGCAGCGGGAGGCTGGGATGGCAGGCAGCGACCTCCTTGTGGGGCTGACGTCGAGGATGGTGATGATGAGACTGAGCTCACTGCATGGCCAGCAGGGATCTTAGCAGACCCAGACACCTGGGTGCAAGTAAGCCTAGCTCTCCATCTCCCTCCCAAGTACCCCAGGAACGCTTCCCAGCCTTCTGTGCCTGTTTCCTGCTCTGTAGAATGGGAATCACACCAAAGGCACTGTCCCAGTTAGGGCGAGGCTGCTGGAGCGCTCCCAGCACTCAGCATTGTGACCGAGATGTGTCTCTCACTCGAGTCTGGCACAGACGCATCTGACCGTCAGCGGCTCCCTCCATGCCCAGAGGCCCTGCAGTCTGGCTGCAAAGATCTTGAAATTCTTAATTTTATGTTTGAATTTGGGCTTTGTAAGTGAAGTTCAATGGAACTTGCCCTGGGGGTTTGGAACCTGGGTCTCTCAGTTCCCCCTCCCTACTCACTGAATGCTGAGGCCCCAGCCCTGTCCAGCCTCCCCTCATGCAGTGATCAGGCCAGTCAAGGGAGGGCTGCATCCCACCTCCGTCCCTGGCAGGGGTCTGGGTCAGGCACCAGGAGGGCTGGAGTTGGGGTGTGCCATGTGGCAGCAGAGGGTCCATCTGCGCCCCACACTGAAAGGGGCTGGTGCTGGTCCCTGCATGTCTCCTGAGGACACCTACCATGTATTCCTGCCTATTAAGTGCCCGGCACTGGGCTAGGTCTGCTGTTGCTTCATCTCGTTTCATACACACCCTCCAGGGCCACAGATGCACCCGCCTGACACCAGGGATGCCTGGGGCTCAATCCCAGGTTTGCCAGACTCTAAAGCCCATGCATCAGCCTCCACCAGACACGGCTTCTGAGTCCAGGAGGGATGAGGGAGGAGGGCCCCAGACCCTGAGGTTCCAGCAACTGGGGAATCCCACGGAGCTGTGTCTGTTGCCCTAGACACCTCCCGTGGTCCTACTGCCCCAGGCCTCAGAAGGAAACCGGTGCCATGGAAACACTGCTGACACCTGGCATGTCCCCTGCCTGCCCCTGGAGAGAGCCTGGCTGGGATTCAGCACCCGGATTGAGCAGGGAAACATCTCCTCGCAGGAAAGGAAATCTCCATTTCTATTGATGGACATTCCATGCAAGTCACCCTGAAAATTCATGGCGGAAGGTCAACTCCAAAACGGATTTCCTGCTCCATAGCTCTGCCTTCAGAACCTTGAAAATTCATGCGGAAGGTCTGTTGCAAAACCGATTTCCTGCTCCATAGCTCTGCCTTCGGAGGATCTCACATAAATAAGGAATGAGCTGCAGATGTGGAAGGAAATAGAGACTCTGTGATCTTAAGAGGAGGGAGCTGGAAGCTGGGAGATGGAGAAAGAGGGCAATAATAAAATCAGAGGTGCATAACCCCCAGCCCCTCTCCGAAATCCCATCGTGGTGATGCTGGTTGAGGAGATGGCACTGTCCCCATATGGCCTCCAGATTTAAGCCCAGAGTCTGTGTCCCTTATGCTGAGACCACAGGTAATGACGTGTGGGCTCCTCCTATAGGGCAGGACCCAGCCTATGACACCTGTGTCCATTTCCCAGGTAGCTGAGGCCCGGGAGGCTGAAGGAAACTGAGAGCCAACTCCTTGCACCCCAGCCCTGTTAGACACAGTGTGGCCCCTGCAAACTGTGAAGTGCAGCGCACCCCAGCAGGTGGTGGGAGCGCCTTTGCTACCCTCACTGGCTTCTGCTCCTCGTGAGGTGGGGGACAGACACTCCTTTCTCTAGAGCCCTGTGCAGACCCTGATGGGTCAGGGCCTCCTGCACTGGGGACTCTGGGAGCATCTGGGGCTGTCGCGGCCGGTAGAGCCTACAAAAGGCTGAGCCTCCCTCCTCCCCTGCCTTTCGTTAGAAAATCCGAACAGCCGCATATCTCATTTGAGAAATAAATATTCATTGAAACCACATAATACGGATGCTTGTATGGCTGTATTTGAGGGGAAATTAAAGGAATAAATAACCCATAAGTCTTTGAATGTGTTGTCCTTAGGTAGAAATGTCTCCAGGTTTTCTATGGCCACCTACTGAATTATTTAAGTTAGTTAAACTTAGATGTTAAGAAATAGTCAAAATGGTCCTAGTTCCAGCATTCTATTTCTTATTAAGATCAAATGTTTATGCAAAGCGTATGGATTGATTACTCTCGTGAGAATTCAGTAAAGTTGGGGCAAATAACATTTTAAGGAAATTTCAGGGAGATTCTGCAAATCTCTAACAGAAATCACTAAGGCTCTCAGGGGAGCAGATGGCCACCTCATCTTCCCCAGTCTGAGGTCGCCCTGGGATGGGGGCCATCACTGCAGGTTTGCACCCTTGGAGTACTGGGGAGTTTCACTAAACCAGGAAGAGGTGTTGTGGGCTGAATCCTGGGTTCCGTGGGGTCAGAGCAGCCTCCTGGGTCTGCAAGGGGGCTCTTGTCTGCAAATTGCAAGTGCAGGCCCTGCCTGCCTCACCCCCGACCCCAGGCAGAGGCTCCTCAAGGGCAGCACTGGGTGGGAGGTGAGGATGGGTGGGAAATGGCTTTCACCCCGGGGGAGCTCATTCCTGGATGTCAAGCTCACATGCCCCGGAGGGTTTCCTAGAACAGGCGCCTGAGTTGTGCTGAGCCTCATGTCAGACAGAGCCCGCTCCCCACCCTGATGGAAGTGACCCCTAGGAGGAGAAAACCTGGGCAGGTCCACTGAGCCCAGACACCCACTCCTTCTAACTCATGCATGTCTGCAGGCCTTGGGGTCTCGCCCACACCCCACGGGCAGGTGTCCTCCGGTTACCCCCAGGGATGTGGCCTCTGGGGGACCCCTCCTCTGAGGCTCCCCCCAGCAGAAGCCCTGCGTGAAACTGCTCCTGCTAGCTCCCCTCCCCCACCACTCAAGGCCCCTCTAAGAGGCTGGGAGGGTTCTGGGTGGAAGGGGACAGAGCTCGGTTGAAGAGAAGATCCTGGTCTCTGGGGTAGAGCTCCTCTCTCTTCCCCTCTCCCTCTCCACACACTGTGGTGCCCTAAGGGGCTGGTGGTTGTTTCAGGGCTTGTAAAACTTTGGACTGACCCCCTCTGCCCCGGTCCTGGAGTGGATGGTCCACGGGGCGTTTGTAGCTGTTTCAGGACTGGGTCTGCTCTGAGGCTGTGAGCTATGGGGAGAGAGTCTGCCCACATGCTGCTGTGGGCTGTGGGGAGAGAGTCCGCGCACATGCTGCTGTGAGCTGTGGGGAGAGAGTCCCCGCACATGCTGCTGTGAGCTATGGGAAGGGAGTCCGCTGGTGTGAGCTGTGGGGAGAGAGTCCCCGCACATGCTGCTGTGGGCTATGGGGAGAGAGTCCCTGCACATGCTGCTGTGGGCTATGGGAAGGGAGTCCACTGGCGTGAACTATGGGGAGAGAGTCTGCGCATATGCTGCTGTGAGCTGTGGGGAGAGTCCGCGCACATGCTGCTGTAAGCTATGGGGAAAGAGTCCGGCTTGGAGCTGCAGACCATCCCTGAGAACACACCCCAGCTGCCAGCCGCGAAAAGCGATCAAGTTGCTACAGGGATCCCACAGCCCATTTTCTGTTTACTGTGGCCACATGTCCCTCATTGTGGCATCCACATCAGGGAGCTGTCAGGGCAGTGGGGCCTGACAGATGGGCTAGATCGGGGTGCATTGGTGCTCTCACATCCTGGGTGACAATACACCGAGTGACCTTGCTGTACCTCAAAAACTAAGCACAACCATCAAAGCTACAGCTACCACAGCCACACAAAAATCAATCAGACAGGCCCTCCAGTTCCTGCCAAGACAGAGCAGTGCCGCCCTCCTGGCTTCTCCCTTTCACAGCAGAATATCCCGGGCATCACTCAACAAGTACAGGAAGAATCTGAAACCCGGGGAAAAGGCAAACCCGGGGCCTGGGGGAGAAGGAACCACAGGCCTGGAGTCCTCTGGGCTCCAGCTGCTGCCTCCCTCACAGGCCTCCCCCGTCTCCCTCCTGCAGCCGTGGGGCAGAGCAAACCCCTTGGGCCCACTGAAATCAGGTGCCAGGCAACCATTTGGGCAGCTCAAATGGGAACCATTAGAGGTGAAAGGAGGCTCTGCCAAATGTTGTTTGTCTTTTGCATGCTAATCAGCTGTAATTGTTAGATCCACATTTCTAATGCAAAGAGAGAACAGAATTCTCACCCTGAAGCCTGGAGTCTGCTGCTCCCCAAGGCAGAGCGCCCATGGGGCTGGGGTTCAGGAAGCCAATGCTTTGCTATTCCAACTGCAGGTGTGCTCTGAGGCGGGAGGCCTGCTTTGCATTCTGGAAACCTCTGAGTTTCTCTGCAAAGGAGCTCCATGCCTCTTTCCTGATGTCCCAACTCCTCCTCCTCCTGCAGCTGAAGCTGGCAGTTACAGAGGCAGAGCAGAGGCTACACTGGTGTCCTGGAGTCCCCGGGCTGAACCAGAGGTGACCCCGCAGCAGAGCAAAGGCTACACTGGTGTCCTGAGTCCCCGGGCTGAACCAGAGGTGACCCCGCAGCAGAGCAGAGATGACACTGGTGTTCTGGAGTCTCCGGGCTGACCTGGAGGTGACCTGCACGATGCTGAGGCCCAGGGGAGGCCACACCCACACTTAGGCCTGAGTGTCTCCAGTGCCGCTCACCTAGTGACGGGTGGAGGTGCAAGCAAGGACGACACAGCTTCTGCCCCACGGTGGGCCCTGAGTTCATGGGGTGTGGGCGGTTCTAAGGACGGGAGCTCTGAGAACAGAAGCGGCCTCCTGACCGAGGATGCTGGAGCTGGCCCTAACTCCCTTCCCCCTGGGAAAGAAAAATATCTTGAGCCCCAAAAATCACTTGGGGAAAAAGTGAAGCTGGGAACTGCTCAGGGCAAACCTGCCCCCATTCTATTCAAAGTCACTCCTTGGCTCCCTGAGATAGATGCATATCTGATCTGCCTCCTTTGGAAAGGCTAATCAGAAACTCCAAAGAATGTAACCATTTGTGTCTCACCTACCTGTGACCTAGAAGCCCCCTCCGGCTTCTAGTCCTCCTGCCTTTGCTTCCAGTTGTCCCGCCTTTCCAGACGGAACCAATGTACTTCTTACATGTAGTGATTGATGTCTCATGTCTCCCTAAAATGTGTAAAACCAAGTTGTGCCCGACCACCTTGGGCACGTGTTGTTAGGACTCCTGAGGCTGGGTCATGGGTGCATCCTCAACCTCGGCAAAATAAACTTTCTAAATTAACTGAGACCTGTCTCAGATTTTCTAGGTTCACACCCCAGACACGGGCAGGTCCCTTCCCGTGGGCAGAGGATGCAGCCTGAAGGGAGAGCAGAGAGCCCACCAGCCTCCCTCCCAGGGCCCCAAACCAGACCTTCCCCACCTGCCAGTCCTTGGGCTCAGACCCCTGACGGCAGCTCATGGGGTCCCCAGCTGGGGGTCCTCAAGGCCAGGCTGTGGGAAAGAGCTGGAAGCCCTAGCCGTGGGCGCTGAAGTTTCATCCTGGAGAAAGGGGATTTGTTCTCAGCCTCTGGAGAAGAGCACCGTCTTCCCGTTGGTAGCGTCTGTCCGTTACAGCAGGCTCTCGCCTGGGGTCTGTGTGGACAACTGGGTCTTACTTTACTGTGTTGTTTCATGGGTAAGGCTCCCAGAGACGGAGGATCTCAGCTCAGTGAGGACAGAAGTGCGGACAGAAGTGCAGAGAGCCTCACCAATCACAGCCAAGCCACCGAGGCAGACACAGCCACACCATGCTGGAGGCCGGGAGACTGGAGGCTGGGTGGCTGCTTAAGTTTCCCGAGGGAAGAAATTTGGTCTGAAATCGGTTCACAGTCAGGAAGCGTCCTGGACTGAGGTCTGAAGATCTGGGGTTCATTTCTGTCTCCAAAATCTAAGCCTAGGATAGAGAACTCAAGTTCAAATAGTCCAGCGACCCTGCATGGATGGCATGTGGCATTTTCATGTCATTGGTGGGTCACCTGCACCCTGGCATGGTTACAGTGGGGAGACAGATCCTTAGAACCAGGTTAGCAGCTGCCAGAGCAGCCTCAGGAGGAACGGGCATCGACGTAGATTCCTCTCGGAAGCTCCCTTAGATCCGCGTTGCTTCAGGATGCTCGCTCAGGAATTGGAATGAAAACCCCTCTGAGGGCTGGGACCCACGGCCCGCAGTGAGCTGGGCAGCTGGGGTTCTCTGCTCCTCTAGTACCAGATATTTGCGCTCTGCTTCCTCTGGCCGTGGCAGCCGATCACTGGGCCAAGCCTCTGTGTGGATTTCCTCTCATCTCCACGCCGTTTCTGCTGTGACCTTTTTCCCCAGCACCGGGTTTACAGGAAATCCACTTAAATGGGGCCAACATTTCTGTGCTCAATAATTCAATGCTTGCGCTTACCGCCAGGCCGGGTAATTTAGTAACTGTGGAGAGCACAGGCTGCCTTCCATCTGTAGATCATGTTCCATCATGTTCCGCTTTGACTTCCAGAGCACACGGGTGGGTGAGGACACTGTCCTTCCCAGCGACGGCTGTGACTTTTACATGGCCATTTAATGCTCCCAGTTAACATGATGGTGAGAGGAAAATGACCTGTGATGATAGCAGTCCTGGCCACCTAAACATTCCCAGCATTTTCCTCGTAAAACGCTAGTGCCACTAATAGGCAGCTGTATGCAAACAGTGTGCACATTTGTCATACAGTGGACACACGCCATATTTCAAAAGCTCTCTGGCAGGGGTTTGAAATTGAGTGACAAGACATCCCCATCAAGGGCAGGACAAGGCAATGTTCCGTGGCTGCGAAGATGCCAAGTTATTTGGACAACAATTTTCCCTTGTCCTAAAGAGCTACTGTTGATTCCAAGGGACGCATCCTCCTTGCAGTGACCCCGGTGACAAATGGCTCCTGGGCCCACGCTCTTCCATGCCAGCCCTGGAGATCTTCCTGGCTGTGTCCCAGGAAGGAGGTATTGATGTGTGGCCCTGGCATGGCCGGGGACGTGTCCCCCAGGGGTGGCTTGCAGACCACCTGCCTCAGAAACAGCTTGGCGGGGGGAGGGGAGGGCTTCGGATATACACCTTTGTTCATTCGTGTCCAGAGCCAGACGCTGAGATGGGGGCTGCCTTTCCCACATTCCCAGGGGTGTCCGTGTCCCCTGCTTTGGGAACCTCCGATGCAGGGAAGGAGGCCAGGGCTGGGACCCAGGGGCCTCGGGGTTGCCCTGCCCCACTGTCTTCCCTGTGATGGCGCATTGCTCCCTGGGCTGTGCTTTTGTTACTGTGAGTACCTGTCAGGTGCTCTGGGAGCTCTGTTTGCAGTTTCAGGCAGTTCTGAGTCCATTTCTAAGGGAGGAGAGGGAGTGGCATTGGGCAGAGAGGACGCATTGGGAACCGGGGGCAAGGGAGACCCCAGACCACACACCCAGGTGTGCAGAGGGGGGCTCTCTGCCTCTGGGAATTGGTGTGACATGGGATGGGTCTCCCTCACTGCTGGGGGAGAAAAGCTTCCCTTTCTCCAGTCCTACTCGCCAACTGGGGCCTCCCTTGGCCAAACTCAACAGAAATTATTAGTGGCATCTGTGGGCAGCAGCCCCTGTGTTCTGTCTCCGGGGTCAGAGACCAGGACTGAGAGGCAGCACATGGAGAATGACCAGCAGCATCCATCAGTAAGAGTCACCCTGCCCAACCCACCCTGCGTCTCGGGGGCCAGGGCATGGGGGGTGGGCATGGTGTGATGCAGGGGATGGGTGTGGGTGTGACATGGAGTGTGGGTGTGATGTGGGGGATGGGTGTGGGTGTGATTTGGAGGGTGGGTGTGGTGTGATATGGAGGGTGGACGTGGGTGTGATATGGAGGGTGGGGGGTGTGATTTGGAGGGTGGGCGTGGGTGTGATATGGAGGGTGGGTGGGTGTGATTTGGAGGGTGGGTGTGGGTGTGACATGGAGGGTGGGTGTGGGTGTGATTTGGAGGGTGAGTGTGAGTGTTAGTTATATGGAGGGTGAGTGTGGGTGTGATATGGAGGGAGGGTGAGGTGTGATATGGAGGGTGGGTGTGAGCACTATATGAATCTCCACTTGGGAAAAGCCAGGGCCCATGTCCCATCAGATCACCCCACGTTTATACCCAGCACAGGGTCACGGGATAAGGCCCTTCTCTCTGGCTTCCTCTCCAGCTTACAGTTCCCGGTCCATCTTGGCCAAGTTCATCTGATTTGCAGATGGGGAATCTGCCTGCCACGAATCCTATGGTCCCAGGTAAGCATTGTGAACCAGAATATTCAGCTGTATTTTTCGGTAGTACCTACGTTCCCTCAAGGAAAAGCCACTTTCCTCTCTCTCTCTGTGTCCTTCTCTCTCTCTCCCTCTCTCTCCAATTTCCTTTGGAAAATCAAGAGCAAAGCTCCCTCCCAACTCCTGGTGTTCCCTAGAATGGGATCCACTCCAGGCAGAATGGAAGCCGCTGTGTGAGTTGAAGAAATGAATGAAGTGATCGGAGCTGAGTGCCAGAGGAGACCGTCCCCCCCGGCATATGTGAAAACCTGGGGACCCCACTGAACTTTTGAAATCCAAAGAAGAGAATCCTGAGGAAAGATCTGTATCATTTGCTGGGGTGTAAGATGTGTGAGGATATTAACAATTTAACAAACACATATCAAAGGAAGGTATGAGTACCATTTTCAGTGGTAATTTTCTATTGGAAGCATGAATGATACATAGACATATATTTTCTTGATCTGGTTTAGTAAAATATTATTAATATTAGATAACCAAATTCCTGCTGTAACCCAGAGGGCTAAATTGTATAAACAATGTTGTCTGATGTCCTGTTTGCCAGACACTGTAGACTGCCACCCCAACGTCCTCCCCACCTCTTCTTCCTGGCCCTCTCCAGGCAGACGGTTTGGAAACTCAGTACTTGACTGACCTTCCCAGCCTCTTTTGAAGTTCTGAACTGCCTCAGGGCTCCTCATCAGAATCAGCTCTCGGGATCCAGGCTTTTCTGACTCAGAGCCAGCGCAGGCTTCAGCCCCCACACCTCCTCCTGCTCGGCTCCTCTGGCCTGGTTGATGAGATGGAAGCTCCCTCCCCTGCCTCCCTGTGCCCAGGCTCACAAACCCGTCACTGGACGTCTTTATTTAGTGAGTTTTCCTGCCCAGGCCTGCTTCCAGGGCAGGATGGTATTGATGCAAAATCCATCACTTAGTGAGTCTGGGAATTTAATCAATGAGGCTGCAGGGAGCCCCGTGTGACTCAGAAGGCACTAGGAGTGAAGGCCAGGCGAGGACAGCATCCAGAGTGGGTGGAAGGGCGGTTTTTATTTTTGATCCTGTAATGTCAGGCTCCAGCCATGAGATGTCTCTTCCCTGTAATGCTGCACTGCAGCAGAATTCCACTGCAACCTGGATATTTGCCCAGGTACTCATTGTGTAACACCCATGTTCATTCAATAAATGCCCTACCTGTATCCTATGTGCCTGACACAGATCTAGATGCTGGGCAGAGTGAACTAACAGCTCACAGGTCACACCGAGCTTGTAGTCCCTAATGGAATGATGGTGACGATGGTGTTGATGATGATGATGGTCATAATGGTGATGGTGATGGCATCATGGCGGTGATGATGGTGGTGATGGGGATAGTGATGATGATGGCATCATGGCGGTGATGATGGTGGTGATGGCGATGGTGATGATGGTGGTGATGGGGATGGTGATGACTGTCATGATGGTCATGATGGTGATGATGATGGGATGATGGTGGTGATAATGATGGTAATGACAGTGATGGTGGTCGGATGATGGTGATGATGGTGCTGGTGGTGATGGTGATGAGATAATGGTGATGGCGATGGGATGATGGCAATGCTGCTGATGGTGATGATGATGATGATGGTGATGTCATGGTGGTGATGGTGATGGCAGTGATGGTGATAATTAAGGTGATGATGGTGGTGATGATGATGGCAATGATGATGACGATGGTGATGTCATGGTGGTGATGGTGATGGCAGTGATGGTGATAATTAAGGTGATGGTGATGATGATGACGGTGGTGATGATGGTGATAATGATGATCATGACAGTATCAGCAGAGGAAGCAGGCGCAGTAGTAGCAATCTGAATAAACATTACACAGCCCTTACTGTGCACCAGATGCTATTCTAGACACCTCACATATGTCAGGTCACTCAATTGACAGCACACTACCTGAGGTAAGTGCGCATGATCTCCATTTGATAAATGAGAAATTGAGGCACAGAGAAGTTAAGTCACCTTCCTAAAGGCACACAGGATGTGCTAGTGCTGGGATTCAGAGCAGGCACCTCGTCCCATAAGCAGCGGACTCAGAAACAACACTGTAAACTAATAGGCAGATACTTTTAGACAGTGACAAGCATCATGAAGACCATCAAGCAGGTGATGTGAGTGTGACTTGGTGTGAGGAGGCTGCATTCGATGAGAGGTTAAGGAAGGCCTCTCTGAGGAGACAGTGACTGGGGAGGGGAAGGATGATACTGTGAGAACTGTTCAGGCAAGTGTCACAGCAAGTGCAAAGGCCCTGGGGTGGAGTGAGCTTGGAGCATTCAAGGAACAGCAAGAAGGCCAGAGAGGCTGAAGCAAAATAAACAGAGGGGGAGACGGAGCCCGGGCCATGGGGGCCTCACAGTCCATGGGACATGGGGTGGGTTTATTGTGAGTGGGTGGAAGCCCCCGGAGCCCCTGCAGGGAGTCACCTCAGTCACTCCATGATGCCTGAGTCTGTGATGCTGATTCTGGGCTATGGGGCAGGTCGGGGCCTCTGCTGTGTCCTGGGGGCAATGGGAGGAATCTGCTCCCAGCAATAAGTATCACGAGCAGGACGGCAAGAGCCCTCTCTGAGGTGGTCATGTTTGGGAAAGACGCTCCTAACACACCCCATTTCCAGGAGCTAGAATGTCTTGACCTGGCCGAGGAAACCACTGTGCAAATCAAGGGACATGTGTTCATTTGAGTGGATTGCAGCAGCCAGGGTGGGGCCCAGCATTGGGAACTAGATCCAGGTCGTGCTTCTGTGAGAGTTTCTCTCTATACAAGTCAGCAGCACCGTGGGAGCCCTGGTCCCTTCCCAGGTCATCAGGAGACTTTGGGGTGAATTTGTAAGTAGAGGCAGCTAAGCCCTTATGAAGTCATCCCAGATGTCTTGGAAGCCTGAGTGGGCCACATCTCTGCAGGCGGGACCACCAGACAGGGCGTGGGCAGTTTTGTTGTCAGGGGCAAGGCTGCAATTAAATATCTCATTGCCCTGGCTCCCGCTCCAGGACTGCTTGCAGGAAAATCAATTACCAGAAATGCAGCTGGTGGGGTGCCCAGACTCCTCGGGACCCTGCCCTTATCTGATGATGCTGCTCGGCTTTGCACATGAACTGTGCCATCCCAGGAGGCTGTGCTCTCATGAGGAGGTGTGTGACTGTCTTAATGAGACGTCCCTGGCACGGAGCCAACCTAATCTCAGCTCCTCAGGTGAGTTCTCTGAGCTCTGACTGTCCTCACCCCCCACGACAGCCTGGCTGGGTCCCAGGGGATGGGTGCTCTGACACTGAGACCACGGATAGCACTGCCATTATAGAGGGGGAGACCCCAGCATGCACCACCCCACCCCCTCCCCGCGCTTCATCCTCTTCCCCTTCTCACTGGCCTCACTGGGGAGTGCTTGGAATTATTCCAGGACAGTTTTGTCCTTTGCCCAAATGTGGTTCCCCTGGTAAACAGTGGGTGTCTGCAGAGGAAGGTCCTCACGGGGGCAGAGTCTGCAGTGCCACAGGGCCCATGCCCCCGCCCTCCTGGGTACACTTAGACCCATTCCCAGCCTCCCTGTGTCAGGTGGGGTCAGGCGACCAAGCTCTTCCCAGAGGGCAGCACTTCCAGGCAGGCCCATGAACAAGAGCCTGCAATTCTCGCATTTTCTCTTCCTTAGGAGCCAGTTAGACAGAGAGGACCCCAGGGGCTCAGAGGACAGTGGAGGGAGTCAATGCAGGAGCCCGGGCTCTGATTGACCGTGGGGTGGGGTGTGATCCTCTGCCCCACTTTGGAATGTCCCAAATGAACATTCGACTCTTACTGGCTGAAGTCCCTACAGGAGTGGGGTTGGCTGTGAGGGTCTGTCGCCCACCCTGACCGAACAGCCATGAGTCCAGACTCAGCTCCTCCCACCTTGGTCTGAATGTATCAGCTCCCTTGTTCCAGCGGACATGATGCTCTGGGGGAATCCGATACGGGGACAAAGGAGAGAAGACTGTCCACCTTGCAGGAGAAGGGCCCGAAGTTAATTCTGGCTGGAACGACCGGTGTCCTCTTTCCTCCTGACTTGAGGATCTCACTCTGCAGTGCACAGAATTAACCTCGTTTGTGGACACTCGGTTGGATCCTGCCAAACGTCTGTTCTCCATCCCTTTGAGACAGTTCTTACCTTTCCCTTTCCCACCTTTCCTCCATCACCTGTGATTTGAAGGAGGCTGATCCATCCTCCACCCCAGCTCCTGTAGCCCAGGCCTGGTCAGTGTCTGCCTTGGCCCTGGACTCAGCGATGGGTTAGAGATGGGCTCACGGCCCCTGCCAGGCCAGGAGGCTGAATTCCAGACCTTTGTGGGCACCGGCAGAAGCAGAGAGCTCTCTCTCCACCGCAGCTGGGAGGCTGCTGGGGTGTCAGCCTGGGATGGCTGAGAGCATCACACGGAGAAAACCCTGTGAGTAAAGGCAACCGAGGAAGCAAGTTAGAGCTGGAGAGAGCCTGAGAGGACGGAAACGACTGCCCTTGAGGTCTGGACAGAGGCTCCCGTCCCACGAAACGGCGCATGGGTTTTATTTGTTTTTTCACCCAAGCCAGCTTCAGTTGCATTTGTCACTTGCCACAAAGATCCTGACAAATGTAGTTTAAGAAGAAAAGCTGGAAGCAGCAAATGCAGAGCAAACCCCAGGAACATTTGCCCTTTAAGTTGCTGAACTCCATGCTGTTGCTGGAGTGAGAGCCTCTCCTGTCCTGCCGAGCTGAGTCATCACTGCTGACGCAAGGGGAGGATCTGGCAGGAGCCCTCCGCACCTCATTTGGGTGCCCTCAGGGACGCCCGCCCAGGGGTGTTCCGGGAAATTTAGCATGGAAGGTAGTGTTGACTTTATTTTCTTCTTTTAATGTCTCCCTAACGGACCTGTTTATCTCCGCTGTTCATTTGCCATGTGTTTTCCTGCAAAGGTAAACTCTGATTCACAGGCTCATTACCCGTGCTTGCTATTCTGGGCTTACTCTGTGGGGGTGTCCTGGAGTTCAGGATCATTCACAGAGGTCGGGGCGTGGACCAGAGCTAAATGGGGCTATTGACATTAGTTTCCAGGGAGGCTGAAAGACACCCATGGCGACCACTGAGCACTCCAGGAAAAGACTGAGCCCAAAATTCTATCACAAGAGATGGGAGCTGAGTGACAGCTGGTCCTCTGCGGCCTGTCCTGCAAACGTGAGGTCCACGCTTCCTTTCTCCCCACACTGAGTACGGGGCAGGTGCAATGCTGTGGGGGCTACCACTCTGTCACATCACAGTCAAGCATGTGTTTAGAGCTCAGCAGAGAAGGGGCCTGGGTCCAAGCTCAGGCAGGGAAAGCTTGTCTCTCATGGGAGGTGGCGGGGAGCGGGGGTCTCAGTGTCAAGGCGGAGAGACGTCTTGGTCCTTATGATATGGTCCTGAACAGAGTGGAGGAGCTGAATTGCCTTCTCTCTGGGCCTCCATTGCTCTCCCTGTAAAGTACAGGCCCTGGAAGAATCATCTATGCATTCAGCAAATGTCTAGCGGCATCATGCCGAGTACCATCATAAAAATGACTCTGTTCCTCATCTGCATGGATTTTATAGTCTAGGCAGGAAATCCTGCATTTAACAAATAATCATAGAAACAAATAAATCATTATAACTTGTGATAAGTTCTGGGAAGAAAAAAAGACAGGTCACTCGAGATCATATCAAATGAAGGATGGGGTGGAGAGCAGTGGATGTACAACCCAGACCTCGAAGTGTGAGCTGAGACCTACAGGGCGAGTAGAAACAAGCCAAGCAAAGAATGGAGGGGAGAGGCCATCTCCAGTCACAGGAAGGGCATGTGCAGGGGCCCCAAAGCTGGAGAAAGCCAGGGGCTGGGAGAGGAGAGAGGTGAAGAGACGGTTTCAGAAAAAGGCAGGACGCTGGCCATGAGGAGCTTCTGGGCAGAAGGACACTCGTATGGGGGTGCCTGGGGCCTCCCCACTAGCGCTGTGGACAGGGATAAATAGAAAGGGGACCACTATGGGCCCAGAACTGACATGAATTGTATTGGAGGTAACCGAGTGCATGTGAGTGTGCGAGAGTGTAATTGGCCTTGAGAACTACGTTTCAACAGCACTGCAGGCTCCACCCACATCACCCCGCTCAGAAGGTGTGGCTGCTCCCAGAGAGAGCCACGACGACCCTTCGTGCACCCTCAGAAAGGGTCCCTGTGTCCACCTCTCAGGGCAGCCCGGGGCAGCAGGACCCTTGCAGGGTCTGGTCAGCTGGTGAGACTGCCGTCCTTCCTTGGGCCTGTGGTCCGTGAGGACTGTAGGCAGCTGAGCGACCCCAACCCCTCCATCGGCAGGGACAGCCTGGTCAGGAGCGGTGGGAGCTGGGGCCCTTCATTGCGGTCTTGTGCTGCCACGTGACCCCTCTCTCCCCTAAGCGGCCTCAAAGGGGACAGGCAACATCACAGCTTGACTGTGCTTTCAAGAAGGCGGGAGGATGTGCTGGTGGCTGGAAGATGAGGGTTTTCTTGAACACAGGCCTGGGATGGGGAAGCTCGGGTCTCAAGGGTCACTGTGGCTGGTCTCTGAGCTCCAGGTCCCAGCCTGTCTCCTTTCCCTCCTGCTGGCTGCCAGCTGCAGTTTTCTCGGGTGTCTGAGTCTGTGCACTTGAGGTGACCACAGGACCCTCGAGGTTACTTTGCTTTTCTCCTCCACGCGGTTTAGGGAGGAAGAGGTCTTCCAGCTGTTGCCCACGCTGATCAGTGTAACTTTCACAAACATTTCGACATAAGACTTTTAAAGACACAGAGGGGGTTCCCAGGCATCTTCAAAAGACGTTGCTCACATTGTATTTTCTCTTGCAATGATTCACTGTAGAACGCCTGAAAACAGAAACGATTAGAGAGGAAATAAAAATTACAAGTCCTGCACACACATATATATGTAAAATAAAAGATAATACCATAGACACAAAGATAATACCAACTTTTTCCTTTTAAAATTACTTTTAATTATGGTAAAATACACATAACATACAATTCACCATCTTAACATTTTTAAAATCTTTTCATTGAGGAATGATTGACATACAAAAAGCTGTCCATATTTAATGTGTGCAACTGGGTGGGTCTGGAGATGAGTGTATGCTCACAAAACCACCACCACCTCCGAGGCCATAAACACACAAAACACCACCACCGCCGAGGCCTTAAACACCCTCTAAACAGTTCCTCCCACCCTCTGTGTTTATTGGTTTTTTTCTGAGGGTGACAAGAACATTTCACATAAGATCTACCCTCTTAGCCCACAACAGGACTTGGAGACAAGGCTCCAGGCCTGCAGCAGACCTCGGGGCATATTCGTCTTGTGAGTTGGTTTGGATCCATGTCCCCGCCCAAACCTCATGTTGAGCTGTAACCCCAGTGCTGGAGGCGGGGCATGTTTAGGGGGAAGTGTTTGGGTCAGGGGGTAGACCCCTTATGGCTTGGTGCTGTCTTTGTGATGGTGAATGAGTTCTCAAAAGATCAGGTCCTTTAAAAGCGTGTGGCACTCCCCACCCCCACCTGCTGGCTCCCGTTCTCCCCATGATGTGCCTGCTCCTGCTTCACCTTCTGCCGAGAGTCAAAGCTCCCTGAGGCTTCCCCAGAAGCAGAAGTCGCAATGCTTCCTGTGCAGCCTGCAGAACCAGGAGCCTATTAAAGCTCTTTTCTTAGAAGTTACCCAGTCTCAGGTGTTTCTTTTTAGCAACGCAAGAAGGGACCAATACATATTGTATGAGCGAAACATGACGCCCTTGAACTCGCAGCTCCCCATCCCCCTCTCCCAGGCCCTGGTATCCCCAAGCTCCTCTCTGCTTCCATGAGCCTATTTCAGATGCCTCATATAAGGGCATTGTGTAACACTGTCCTTCTGTGGCTGGCTCATTTCGCCCAGCACAGCGTCCTCCATGCTCACCCATGCTGTCTTAAGTGGCAGGGCTTCCTTGCTTTCAGGCTGAATAATGCTCCATTGTGTGGACATCCCGCATTTCCAATATCCACTCACTGTCAGTTCCTGCTGGCTGCTCCCGCCTCTTGGCTGTTGTGGTTGTTGCCATGTCCTCCTGCTGGGCGAGCCCATCCTGGGTGCACGGCCAGCATGCAGGTAGGGGAAGGAGCTGCATGACCTGGTGGCTCCTCCTGTCCACTCACCCCGCTCTGCTGGATGCCTGTGCTCAGCCCTCAGCCTCCTAGCTTCAATATAGACTCAGAAGCAACACCTGAGGCAGTGACGTGGAGTGAGATGCTTTGGGGACGTCAAGGGGTCCAGGCAGTGGGGATGAGGAATGGTTCTTCCAGGGGTTCCCAGTTGCCCGGCAGTGATGCTTCCCCATCAGTACCCTCCTGTCCTTGTCCCAGTTCTCCAGGGACCACCGAGTCTGCACTTGTTCTGTCCTCACACCACCCCCAGCTCAGAGCCTGAAGGGCAGAGGGCAGCGCTAACTTCCTAAAGCACTGGGGGCAGAGGGCCAGATGTCAATGTGAGGGTTTGCAGCCCCTGTGACTACCAGCAAATACCATTTATCTCAAAGTCACCTGCACACACCTGGCTACCCGCTGCACAGCTCCTGGAGGGGCCTCCAGCCCTCCCCACTACCCCAACACACAGAGGATGCACAGGGGCAAGCTGGATGCATTGATGCACTTGGAAGGTCGTAGTCTCCAGAGGAGGCTCACAAGGTGCCAAGCAGTGGCTGAAGCAGAGCCTTGAGCAAGGGGCACGCCTGTTCTGACATCACCCCGTCCCTGCTGCAGGGAGAGGTGGCACACTCTCCCGCCCACACCGCTTGGGTTCACTGTGTGAGGGGAGGGTGGTGGCAGAGATCATAAGGTTTGATTTCCAGAAGTCATGGGGGCTGGAGACAACCCAGGTCTGGATCAACTTGGGAGAAATCAGAGGGAGACCTAGGGTTGCCAGACTGGGAAATAAAAAAGGAAGGATGTGCAGTTAAATGTCCATTTCTGCTAAAATATGCACGTGTGCGTGGACATAGATATCTGTGCATACACAGGTTTGCATGAGCGGTGGCCGTGGGGACCTTTCTGTGACACCTGGTGACACAGGCTGCCTTTGTTTTGCTGGGCCCCTGGGTGCCTCGCGGAGGGTCATCCCCTCTCACCAGCTGTCCTACTCCCCAGAGGACCTCCCTGCCCCTCCCGAGTGGCCCATGTTCATAAGCACTCACAGATTTTTTTCAAGAGGAGCTCATGGTTACTTATTTCTAACGTTCCATTTGGCTTGGAAAAGTTCGAGCCAGTCTGAATTTTCCTGTAAATTCAGGAAATTGACCAGTCCTGAAAAATGACTTGTTTTTTTGTTGCTATTGTTGTCCGAAATCGCTTCTCTCTGAAGTTTAGTGCAATGAGAAAGTAGCCTGGGGTTGATCAATCCGTACTGAGTTTACCTGGAATATCTTACATCTTTGGATTCCAGCCCTTCTTAGATTTCAGGAAAGCTCTCTTCATTGTATCACTGGACACTTTTCCATTTCACTTTTCCCTTCTCTGCAGAAACAAACCACGCGTACGCCTTACTCTTTGTGCTTTCTTTTCTTTTCTTTTCTTTTCTTTTCTTTTTTTTTTTTTTGAGAGACAGAGTCTCGTCCTGTCACCCAGGCTGGAGTACAGTGGCACGATCTCGGCTCACTGCCACCTCTACCTCCTGGGTTCAATAAATTCTCCTGCCTCAGCCTCCTGAGTATCTGGGATTACAGGCACGTGCCACCACGCCCGGCTAATTTTTGTATTTTTAGTAGAGACGGGCTTCTGCTCTGTTGGCCAGGCTGGTCTCGAACTCCTGACCTCAGGTGATCTGCCCGCCTTGGCCTCCCAAAGTGCTGGGATCACAGGCGTGAACCACCACGCCTGGCCCTGTTTGTGCTTTCATATGAATTGTTTTCTCCTTAATTCTTCTTGAAATTATTTCTTTCCGTTTATTTTGCAAATGTATCCTCCTTGTTGCTGCTCTGTGTTCGTCCGTGCCCTTTGTCCTTCTTTCTGTGATGATGCTCCACGGCTGTGATGTTTGACTTTTTTCCTTCCTCCTTTTTCTTGAGCACCGCCTCCTCGGGTTTCATCACCTGTTGCTGTCCTCTGACGTCTTCCTCGAGCCTGTGCCTCTGCCACAAGCTTCTGATCCACGGAGGCCACCGGTAACATCCGGTTCTTTGAACCCGTGGAGGACTGTGGGGCACGGGCTCCTCTGCTTCGCAGCCACGCCGTCCCGCCATGTGTCCTTCACCCGCCGTTTGTCGATCGCTGCCTCCCTCCCTCCGGCAGTCAGCTGTCCCTCTCTCTTCCTCCCTCTCCCTTCATGCGTACAGCTTGGACTTTAACCTTCTTTTGCTCTCAAAGATCTGAAACGCGGGGTTCCTAGAGGGCCCTCTTCAGAGCCACTCTTACAGCCAACCAGTTGCAAAGGGGCAGATCCCACGCCATCTTCCACAGCCCGCTGCCTGCCACTCTCTGCAGCTCAAATTTCAGGGGCTCCTGCAGCCAAGACTCGGATCCCTACTTTATGCCAAGCATAGGGCCATGGGGTTGACTCGTGTGACTGTGAGGTTCGCTGGAGACTGTGGGCCTGCCAAAGCGGGCTCTGCCCTGCTTGGTGCCCATCCTGTCTCCGATCCACCTGCACGCTGCATCCTGGATCCGCACCTCCCACACCTATGGATTTCAGCATCCAATGCTGTTTCTCCATGTTCCCTCTCACAGGCTCAGTTCCTCATGGACCTGAGACGTTCCCACCAGCATCTCCCCAGACACCACTGGTGGTGTTCAGCCTTTTACCACTCCTTTCCACCACTCGACTTCTTGCCAGCTGGTGTCCAGTTAACATTTTGGCAAAGGTGGTTCCCGGGAGGGCCTGGAGAGAGGGAAGACATGGAAGCCCTCCCTGCTTTCTGCAGTGGCATCGTGAGGCGTGGTCTCTGCTGGGCCTGCTGGGTGAATTGGTGGGTGTCAGTGGCCAAAACAAACAGGCCCAGTGGAGGGGCGGGGGTCAGTGCGGAAGGACCTGGCCACTGCTCCTTTCCTCATTCCAGAGCAGGCTGCGGCCACGTCCCTGGATGAAGGGGCCTTCAGATTGCAGATCTGAACAGAAGGGCTGGTGGATGATGTTTGAAGCCACCAGAATATGCCTGGAAAAGATAAGGGCCAAGGCAGGGCCTGAATTAGGACCAGGGCCGAGTCTGAATTAGGGCCAGGGCAGGGCTTGAATTAGGGCCGGGGCCGAGCCTGAATTAGGGCCAAAGCTGGGCCTGAATTAGGGCCAGGGCAGGGCTTGAATTAGGGCCAGGGCTAAGCCTGAATTAGGGCCAGGGCTGAGACTGAATTAGGGCCAGGGCTGAGACTGAATTGCCGAAGAGAACAGGGGAAATCGTGAAAGGAAACGGAGGAGGACCGAGCCCGGGCTGGTGGAATACCCACCTCCATTTTGGGTCTCAGGAAGGGCAAGCCAGAGTCCCTTCTCGGAGGAGTGATAGGTCACAGCGACTCAGGCCTGATCCTGCTTCGTACCTAGAATAACCGAAGGTCTGCCTCAGAAACCTCAAGCTCTGAAGACGCCTTCAGACCCACGAGGATGGAGTGTGAAATTCCATGAATATCGAGTCTATATTCTGGACCCCAGAGGTGAGCACGGGCTGACAGAGAATGCGTCATTCATGAATCTCCCAGGATAGTGAGGGTGGGAGACACACGCGTGTGCCCTCTGACCCCCAGGGGGCCTCACCAGGAGGTTTCTTTATGGTTCTGGAAAGCTGTGCATCTTCCTCTCTGTCGGGCTCATTCTGAACCACAATCCTGGCATCCACATGGCAGACGCTTCCTGGGCACTCTGAAGAGTCACAGGACGCTTGGGCCACTCAGGACACAGTAGGCTGCGGCTGCAGAGCTTGAAAAGATTTATTTTAAAAGCCCAAGATGACAAATACAGCATCTTGCACATTACTCCATACTTAAAAATATTTGGATTAATTATACAAAAAATTTGCATTCAGAAGCTTTTACGTAAATAGGAGTTAAAAATTGCAGAGTGTGTAGAAGGAGAGCATCTCCCCTCAAGCGTCTCCAGGGGAGCAGAGCCTCTGGGCTCCGCCTGGTCTGGCTCGCACTGGTCGGCGGTCACTCTGACGAGTGACGAGTGTCGAGCTGGCGAGTGTCGGACTGGCTGGCTCAGAGGCCTATGCCCCCTGTGAAGCAAAGCTGGAGGTAGACCCCACCCCAACCCCTGGCCTGAGACCACGGGCACTCGGCTGTCTTTAGAGGTGGGGTCCGATGCCCGCCATGTGGACTCTTCTCAGATGGTGACCATGCTGGGTGCACCCGGGTCTCTGTCCTGTCTCCTGCGCTGCTGACTTTGTGCAGAAACCATAGTTCCTGGGCTCCTGGGTCAGCGCCGGGCCCAGACCCCGAGAAACCGTCCTCATACCCCTCCCAGCCCCATCACAGCTGCTCAGCCTTCACCAGACTCATTCTCCTCCTGCCAGAGGGGGCGGCGCCAGGCCACTATTCCTCTTGGACAGGGTGCCTGTCTTACCATGCGGAGATGCCAGGACCAATGAGATAAAGAGGGGGCACAGATGCCCAGAGAATGAAGGTGCCTGAGAGGCAGCAATGTAAAGCGGGACAGGGCTCCGCTGTTCAGAGGGACTGCAGGGTTTCCACCCAGACACAGGCGGGTCTTGGTTGAAGGGGGTGGAAGACACACGCAGGAGTTGGCGGGCCGGTCTGTTCTGCAGGTCACCACCACTCAGCACTCACTCACCTGTGCGCCCACTCATTCCCTCACTCACTCTCCCATGCATGCATTTACTCATTGATTCAGTCATTCACCCGGAGGTGAACTCACTCACTCGTTCATCTGTGCATGCATGTATTCATTCACTCACCCATGCATGCATTCACTATTCACTCACCCACCCACCCATGCGCCCATTCACTCACCCACCCTCCCACCCACCCATGCACCCAGCCACTCACTCACCCACCCGTGCACCCATTCACTCACCCACCCTCCCACCCACCCGTGCACCCATTCACTCACTCACCCACCCACCCATGCACCCATTCACTCACCCACCCACCCATGTGCCCATTCATTCACTCACTCACCCACATGTGCATTCATTTATTCACTCACCCATGCATCATTCATTCACTCACTCACCTGTGCATGCATTTCTTCATTCACTCATTCAACAAACATTTACTGAGTCTTGATCATCTTTCAAGCACATAGCAGGTACTGAGGACACAGAAATGAATAAAACAAGAAGGTTTTCTTGCTTTCCTGGACAATGCATTCTAGAGGGGAGGGATGGGCAATGAATGAATGAATAAGTAAATGTGAAAGGGCATAAAAGGGGCCCAAGTCACCCTGCTCCTCCCACTGGGATGAAGTCATCCATCTCCCTCCTTCCGCTTTCCGATTCCCCATCTCATCTTCCCCTGCACAAACCGTCCCCAGATGGAGCCAGATGGTGTCCCTCCCATGGTGGGACACTTCTGTTCTCTCTCAGTGCTTGGAAGAAAATTCCCATTGAGGCCAAGGAGGCCTCTGCCCGTGAGCTGCACTCCCCAACTCCCCAAGTCACCACCTGCAGCCTCACAGAGGCTTCCGTTCCTGAATGAGCGTCGGGGCCTCTGTGCTCACTGATTCCTGTCTGGACTGTTCTTCCCCTGGATTTCTGCAAGTTCCCAGCCTCCTTGTTCAGGTCTCTTCGCAAAGACCACTCCCCAGCAAGGCCTTTCCTCCCTTCCCTATCTAACGGCAACTCTTCATTGCATCTTCTCTTCTGTGTCATTGTTACCAGCCACACCCTGGGGCTGACCATCGGGTGCAGAACCTTAGAGCTCGCCCAGCACAGATACTGCAGCTGGGGAAACTGAGGCCTGGAGCGGGGTTAGAGCGGGTCCAGTGGGGATGAGGACAGGAACTCCTGGTTGTCCACCCAGCACTCTTTTCTCTAAGCTGCCAGACTGTCTTGAAAATGAGGGTCCAGCGTTCTGATGCAGTAGGAGCCATCATGTCTCTGTCACACGGAGAGGCATTTTCTTGAGATCTCACTCGATGTGGCTTTTAGGTCTGAGTCATGCACCACTCCAAACTGCCCCTGTGTGCTGCCAGATTCTCAGAGGTACTCAGAGCTGTGCAGCCTCTGAACTTATTTTGAAACAAGAACTGTCCAAGAAGGAGCAGCTCCGAGAAGCCCTAAGTCTTGTCCTCTCAGAAAAGAGCCTGGGTTTTATGAACCTCCAGGTCTGCTCCCCATTCCTTGTGGGTTCCTAGAAAGAATTCTTCCCTGAGATCACCCAGAGACTCTGAGGGGAGAACAAGAATGGGGTCGCCTATTTCTTTAAAAAAATTTTTTTTGAGAGAATCTCACTCTGTCTCCCAGGCTGGAGTACAGTGGCCTGATCATGGCTTATGGTAGCCTTGACCTCCCTCAGCTCAAGTCATCCTCCTGCCTCAGCCTCTCAAGTAGCTGGGACTACAGGCATGTACCACCATGTCCAGCTAATTTATTTTGCATTTTTTGTAGAGATGGGGTTTTACCATTGTTGCCCAGGCTGGTCTCAAATTGCTAGGCTCAAGCAATCTGCCCACTTTGATCTCCTAAAGTGCTGGGATTGCAGGTATGAGCCACTGCACCTAGTTGCCTGTTCTGCGTGAGTTTTTTACCCAGGAGCACTGAGTGGAAGTTGAGCTGCAGGAACTTCTCTGCTTCTGCTTCTTGTTCATCATGCATCTGTGTTTGTGACCACGGCTGGTTTCCCCTTAGTTTATTCCCTAAAAAGCAGTGGCAGCAGTGTTTAGCTCATTATTCATAGGACACTCACTTGGGGGTGAGTTTGTTCCTGCTGCTTAAAGCTCAATTGGTTTTCACCACTTGATTCCAAAGACCCAAATGAAAATCAATTGAAAATACAGATGGTCCCGCACTTGTGATGGATTAACTGGTGATGCTTTGGCTTCACAATGTGTTTCCCAGGGTGTAGCCCCCATCATAAGTCAAGGAGTGTCTGTAAATGGTGCATCCAAAGATGGCCTTCCACTGGCTCTAGATGCTCTGAGGCCTCTCTAGGTGGGGTCCATGGACTGACAGTTTGATGTCACTTGGTGCTTACTGGAAGTTTGGACTCCAGGCCTCACACCAGAGCTACCTGATCAGAACCTCAGAACCTGCACTTTAACTGACCCCAGGTGCCGCTGTGTGTATGCAGCTTGAGAAGCTGCTGTGAAGAGCAAGTGGGAGTGATCCCAGGATGCAAGGATGGTTCACGTGCTCACACCTGCTGTGCCTCGGCATCTCCCAGGAAACCTGTGCACCTCCAGACTCTGGGTTCATTGAGGCAGGCTGGGAATAGTTAAAGCTCCCCAGAGATCCTAACATGTGGCAGAGCTTAAGAATCACTGACTGGGGAAAACCAGAATGGAAAGCGAGAGGACCCGTCATCCAGCATTGAGTGGCTTTTGTCTCTAACCCACGAGGGCTTCCTCTTGTCATATGATCCAACAGGTGGCTGTGTTTTTCCTCAAAGGATAACAGCCAGGGCTTGGGAGGGACCCAAAGAGAGAACCTGGCTAGGACTGTCCATGCTAAGGGACATGAAGTTCAAAGATGTCTTAGGATCCTTGGAGCCCCTAACAAACCATTTTTGCTAGTAAAGCTTTTTCTTGTAAAAAGCCAGTTCTGTGTGACCTCCTACTGAGGCCTGCTTGAACACCCTGCTGTGGCATGGTGTCAGACTCTCATGCCCTTTGCAAAACAGGACTCCAGCCAGGTCACTGGCCTCTGGTCTCACCTGGAATGGACACAGTAACCTGACTCCCTACAGTAAGCCATCCTGCTGTGGAGATCCAGGGGTGGATGGATTGATGAGGCTAATGCCAGCTACTGGAACAGATGCAGCCGTGTAGATGGCTCAGCAGGTAAGCAGCCATGTGTCCTCACTTAGCATGTGAGCTCCTGACGGGGGTGTCTCCCCTCCAAGGGCAACTTAGGGACCCCAGTCACTACCTTCTTGTAACTCCACCAGTTCCAGTGTTTGGGCTCCAAGGTCCCGTGGTCACCTGGGTCAGGTGGGTGGAAGGTAAAGAGCGGGATAAGAGGCTCCAGGGAGGTTTTTTTGGGTCTGCCCAGCAGGATGGCTTCACTGCTGCTCCCTTCCCCTGACCTTGATCTCATCTCTCAGCTTCACGTAATACCAAGGGGCCCAGCGTGTGGTGTGGCTGTGTATCCAGGAAGATGAGAATGCAGGTTTGGCCACAGCAGGCAGACCTCGCCCCGAGGTGTCCACAGAAATGGACATGGGGCAGGTGAACTCTGTTGTTCTCTCAAGAAGGGGTCGGGGGCCGGGTGCAGAGGTGCCCGCCTATTATCGCAACACTTTAGGAGGCTGAGGCGGGTGAATCACTTGAGCCCAGGAGTATGACACCAGCCTGGGCAACTTGCCGAAATCCCATCTCTACAAAAGATACAAAGTAGTCTTATCTGCTTGGGAGGCTGAGATGGGAAGATTGCTTGAGCTCAGGAGGTAGAGGGTGCAATAAGCTGAGATCATGCCCCTGCACTCCTGCCTGGGCTACAGAGAGAGACCTTGTGTAAAAAATATATAGGTATAGATATAGATATAGACACATAGATATATATAGATATAGATACATAGATATAGACACGTAGATATAGATATAGACACATAGATATAGATATACAAATATAGATATACATTTAAAATAAAAGAAGATGTGGAGGCCGAGCTCTAGTAAATGGGTCCCTGGGTCCCTGTTCCGGACACAGTGCTGAGGGCCACCAGCTCAATACAGCACCATTACTCTGCCTTCACTCTTGGATCCAAGACCAGGGATCTGGGTCAAAGTTGCTGTACCGCCAAGCTGAGGGTTCCCCTGGGAACCTTTGCAGCAAATGTAGGGTTGAGCCTTGAGGCTCAGAGGCCAACTCCTCAGACTGCAGTGGAGGCAGAAGCTCAGTCACCTCCTGGAGCACTGCAGAGGTCTGCACCTGGTGAGTGGGGGAGGATCCCCAGCCAGGAGATTACTGTGGGGGCGCATGCCTGGTGTGTTAGAGAATGTCAAGGTTACCTGAGCATGTAGAGCCAGGAGGAAGGGCAAGAGGTGGGCACAGAGAGATGGCAGGGCTGGGGGAATGGGACCAGGTCACGAGGCCCGGCAGGCTTTTGTCAAGACTCCAGATTCCACCTGGAGTGAGGCAGGAGCCCCTGCAGGTTCTGGGCAGATAGTGAGGGCTTCTGACTCCTCTTTAGAGAGTTCCTTCTGCTTTTGTGCAGGCAGAGGGTGGGTGGAGGTTGATGACATAACCCAGAGGTGGGGTGAGTGTGGCTAGATCTGGGGGTTGAAATTCAGGTGGAGGAAAGAGGACAGACACGTTGAATGAGACAGATCCCGCAGGATGCTGACAAGTGGGAGTGGGGAAAAGAGGGCCAGGAGGCTTTGACAGTTTGCACCAGGCAGGCAGGAGGATGGTAAAGGCCTTGCCAAGATAGGAAGGTGATGGCGAGTAGGTTGGGAGGGTGGGCTGATCTGCCAGGGTGTGTTACATCCCCTGAGCACGTCCCGTGTGGTGGGCATGGTGAGGACCTTACCGTGCCATCTCACTTAATCCTTACGATGCCCCATCAAGTAGGGTATATCCATCCGGTCTCACACTACCATAAAGATACTACCTGAGACTGGGTAATTTATAAAGGGAAGAGGTTTAATTTACTCACAGTTCCACATAGAGGTGGAGGCCTCAGGAAACTTGTAATCACAGCAGAAGGGGAAGAGGAAGCAAGGCACATATTACACGGCGGCAGGAGAGAGTGGAGGAAGCACCAAACACTTACCAAACAACCAGTGAGAACTCACTCACTCCCGTGAGAACAGCATGGGGACCGGCCCCTGATCCAATCACACCCTCCCTCATCCAATGGGGGTTACAGGTCCCTCCCTTGACACATGAGGATTACAATTTGAGATGAGATTTGGGTTGGGGGGGGACGCAGAGCCAAACCATATCATAAGGCTTGCCATTTCACCCTTTTACAGACAAGAAAGGCACAGAGGGTAAGTAACTCAATCAAGGTCACACAGCAACAAGGTTTCAGAGTAAAGACATGAGCTCAGGTTTAACTGACCGAAGTCTTTTCGTGGCCACGTTATCTCACATCCCTGTGAGAAGGTCCCTAGACTATGACATGTGAACTTTAGCTTTTCCTTTTTGGATAAATCTGGTTTGTCTGTTGAAACAGACACTGACTTTTCTCTTTTCATTGCATATAACTTTCTTGGACATTCTGGATTTGAAAGAATGAAATTTCCTGTAACATCAGACTCTCATCTCCATACCCCCAGTGATCTAAAGCTTCCAGAGGTCTGCAGTGGATGGAATCTTTGTTCCTAAGGGAGTGTAGATCCTGGGGTTTTCAGAGGTAGCTGCATCACCTGCATCCTCCATGTGCAGGAAAGTAAAGAGCTGTGCCCACCTGGGCTTTGTCCACGCTCCATGGCAGGGGGTGTCTACCGAGGTGGCCCCTGCAGGTGTGCATGAATTCTCTGGCCAGAGGGCTCAGGATGACACACAACTCAAGTCTGGGATGGAGCTGAGGACAGGCAGGAGGCAGGGGCCACCTAGATGTTGGTCCCCTCTCTCCCAATCGCATTCCAACCTGCAGAGAAAGCAGAGTCACAGCCTAGATAGGAAGGGGCACTGCTTAAATCACCAGGACATGGGCTTTCAGAGCAGATAAGGTGAAGATAGCATCACCCCAGCCCCTCAAAGACACAGGGGGAACAGGCCTGGTGGGAGACCTGGTTCCCTAAGACTACTCAAGCAGGAGAGGAACCTAGACCCCTACCCAGCACAGTGGGCTCCCCAGACATGTAGCAGCACGATGCCTTCTGAAGGAGATCGAGCCCTGGCAAATCAGAAACCAGGTCTGGGAAAAAAATGATTTGTTTTAATGTATCTGAAAAGTGCAGGCTTGGCTAGATCGATGGGCTCTACCTTACCTCCCCAGAATATATTCTCTCTTCTGTTTCTATCTCACACACACACACACACACACACCCCTCCTGTGCTCACTGCTGAGCCAGGTGCCAGGTGCTGTGGTCCATGTGTGTGATGTATGGGCCTGGCCTGGGCTATCTGCCCCAGGTAGGGTGATAGTGGGGAAGGGCTGGTCCCCAAAGGTCAGAGCTCTTTCACCAGAGCAAGGACAGCTTTCCGTTAGATGGCCTCCCCACCACCATTCTCTAGAGCTCCACACCCTTTCCTGAGAGTGAGGGAGACGCTGGGAAATGGCTCCATTCTCAGCCTGAGCTTCCCTACACCTGTCACTGTCTAGAGTTCCCAGTAGCCAGAGGCAGGGCACAGACAAATGAGAAGCAAATCAGATCCAGGAGACAGGTGCAGTGCCTGGGATGAAGTAACACGACCTCTGAGTCACGCAGGTAAAACCCACCACCCACGTCTTCCGGGAATCAGGGCTGGAAATCCCTCCAGGACAAAAGAGCAGGTTGGACTTGAGTCCCTAGAATTCACAGGCAAGACCCAAGAACAGGGCAGTCCGGGACCCTTACTCCCGTTGGGGCTGAGCTCTCCACTCCACATAGGAGGCCAGGTGTATCCTTGAGTGGGGTCAGATGGGGATCCAGCCTGCAGCCTGTCCTGTTCCCTTGGTCCCGTTCCCACGTTCTTGGTCCCACGATCCAGTTCCCATGGTCCTGTTCTCATGGTCCTGTCCCCACGGTCTCGGTCCCACAGTCTCGGTCCCATGGTCCTGTCCCCACGGTCTCGGTCCCACAGTCTCGGTCCCATGGTCCTGTTCCCATGGTCCTGTCCCCATGGTCTCGGTCCCACAGTCTCAGTCCCATGGTCCTGTTCCCACGGTCTTGGTCCCATGGTCCTGTTCCCACGGTCTCGGTCCCAGGGTCCTGTTCCCATAGTCCCGCCCAGGGCTTGGGCCCCACACAGGCTCTAGGGAACTTGGGGAATGAGAAGCTATACTGTTTCCTTGTGGGTATCAGGAAAGGGCGGCCCCTCTGTGACCTCCCAGTTCCCAGGAACTCAGACAGCCAGGACAGTTAGTGAGGGAGCCAACAGCAAGCGTCCCCACCTTGGGACCCTTGTGAGGCCAGACTTGCCCCTCTGCAATAACGGCCTCTGATTGTCACATGGGTTTCCTGGAAGGGCCAATCAGAGCCCCGAGCCCCTGAACTCAATAGTGGTAGGTTCACGATGTGCACGTGACCTGTGTGGGTCCAATCAGAGTCCTAAGACTGGTGTGGGCGGTCCCAGGATGAGTTCATTTATTGGGGAACTGAGCCCTGGGGTGTGGGTTGGAGATGGAGTGGCCACCTGCAAGGAAGACCCGGCTCCTAGAGAAGCTAGTGAAGGGACTGTCTTAATATAAACTAACACGGAGGCTGGAATTATGTAAAAGAACGCAGGTCATCACATAAACGAATCTAGGGACAATGAGCCAGGAGATGGACCAGGAAAACTGGATGTGCACATTTTCAGCCTCTCAATTCTGCTCATTCTGGCTGGTGAGAGGAGTTGGGAAGGCTCCTGCATGCTCTAATACAGGTTGAATGGGTATTCCTTCTCTTGCCCCTGAGAGGCCCTGATGGACGCATTCCAGAGGCACCTGGCACTGCCTCCGTCTCCCTCCGGTTTTACCCACCACCCAAGCCTGGGCCAGCTGTCAGTCAGAGGAAAGTGTGATGGGGATGTGGACCTGGGATTTGGGACCCTAGGGACATGGCCTGGTTTGCCCCGTGTCCGTGTCACAGTGAGATGCCAGTGTGTGCAGCTCTAACGTCAGTCCTGAGCCCAGCTCAGCTTCGGGTTCTTTGATGAGTTCAGACCAAACGGCATGTTGCACAGAAGGCTGGGTGTATCAGGCAGAAGCCTCCTTCCTATCACGGAGATCTCAGGTGCGAAGGAACCAGAGCCTGGGCAGCATTGCTGACCCTGCCTGGGGCTGTGGGACTGGATCGATTCCGGGTTGTCCCGGGAGAAGACGACTAGTCTCTTAGAGAAATTGCCAAGAGGACTGGGCCAGGATGCCCAGACATCTTGATGGGCTGAGACGCCACCTGAAAACGGTTAATTATCCCTTCTGGACAGAGTTGCAACCCTCCCCTGAGAACCAGGGCCACCGGCCATGCACTCCTGGCATCTCTCCAACTTTCCTGTGGAAGCTATTTCCACTGTCTTCTCTCCATTTTGCAGCAGCACTTCTCCAGAGGCCCGGGCACCAAGCCCTGCAGCTTCAAGAGACTCATGGCCAGGCTGGCCCATGCTCAAAGGGCTAAGACTGAACGCTGTCCCATCAGCTGACTCACGTGCAGGCCTGGGGTGGCCTCAGGTCTAGAGATCCACCATATGGAATGAGGGGGAGTCAACCAGGGCAGCATCCAGCATGTGGGCCTGGCAGATGCCACAGTTCCTGGCCCAGCTCCTGGGAAATGATTCTAAGAAATGTGGGGGCCTGGAGTGGGCTCATGGTTTGAGACTCAGTCTCACAAATAACTGAGAAACGAGGACAGTTAACATTCAGGGACTTCCCTGGATATTTCCAGGAGATTCAGCCTGGGTAGTCTGGAGTCAGCCTGGTTAATGGTTGGACAATCAGTGTGGTCCATGAAGAGGAATAAATCTTCATACCGGGTGACTCAGCCTGATTAATGTTGAGAGACTAAAGCTCTTGTGTCCCAGAGGGAGAAGGGAAAGCAAATACTCTAGTCTGTTCTTAAAAGGTAAAAAGGTGATTGTTAAATGCCTGCTCTAAAGTCCCCCACAGTGAGTGAGAGTCTGAGCTTGAATAGGCGCCTTGGTTCAGGTCCACTGTGAAGGGCCCTTCACCTTCCTGCTCCTGGGTCCATTCCTTCCCCACCTCAGCACACACTAAACATCTCACCACTTCCTGGATTTTAATTGCCCACTGAGCTACTCTGAGATCCACAGACTTCTGTACTAGAATTAGGAGAGACCAGCACTTGTTAAACTTATGCAATAAAATATGAACTGGAATTAGAAACAGCCCTTGGCAAGACTCAGTTCAAGAGGATGTTCTGGAACTATAAGTGCAATTACTCAGCGTGAAGCCCTCCAGGGACGGTCGGCTGTGCATCCTGGTGAGATCATGAAATAAGGACTCCTCGTGGTCAGGGTCCTCCCAGGGGAAGTTGCTGGAGTGTGGGAGTGGAGCTGTAAGGGTCACAGAGATGAGCTGGGACATTGCCTTCTGAAGTCTCAGCCCCTAATTCTCTTAGGGGGCAGGTGCCTTCCTGATGGTGTGGAAACAGTCACTAGCATCTACCCATCATCCACCCACTTATCCACCCATCCACACATTTATCCATCCATCATTCATCTATTCATCCATCTGTCAACCTATACACATTCACTTACCCAACCATCCATCCATCCATCATCCATCATCCACCCACTTATCCACCCATCCACATGTCGGTACCTTCATCATCCATTCATTCACCCATCCACCCATCTACCCATTCACTTATTCGTTCACCCATCCACATACTCATCCATTTGTCATTCACACATCTATCTACTCATTCACCCATCCATCCATTTGTCATTCATCCATCACCCATTCACCCATCTACACATTTACTTATTTATCTATTTCCTCTTCTATCCATTTACTTATCCATCCGTCCATCCATCCATCCATCCATCCATCCATCCATCCATCCATTCATGATCTATCCATCACCGACTCATCTGTCCCTTCATTCAAATAACATGAATTGAATGTCTGCTCAGTCTCAGGCACTGCTGGGCAGCTGGTTTTGTAAAAGACCATGAAGAGAGTGGTTGTGCTGCCAAAGGCCTTCATACTCCATCACAGGTAATCTTGGGCAAGGTCATAAGATGCTTTAACAAAGACGCTGCCTAAGGGTGGGTGGCAGATGATGAAACCAGGGCAGCATCTATGTAACATTGATGGGGCCTCTGCAGGGCATTCTCGCCTTCTTATCCAGCCATGCAACAAGCATTACTTAGCTTCACCAGCCCCTGTACTTGATTTAGTAACTGGTTTCAGAAACGTATTGTCTTTGGGGAGTTAGTTACAGAACAGGACTTTTGGAGTCAAATCAGAGAAATGCTAAGACCAATGGGAACATTTACTGACTCAAGGAATCCAAGAAGGGTTGTTTTGCACAAGTTATTCTTTGACTGGCCCTCTGCATCAATTCCGTGCCCTTCTCTGACCTTGCTGTGCCCAGCAGGCTGACCTCTATAAATGGCAACAGTGGGGCTCCCTGCCCTCTGGATTCTGTTGGATTTGGCTAATGAGAGTCACCAGGAGAAGCCTGAGGGTGGAAGGAGACAGAAGTTGGAGCCTCCTTGACTCATGTTTGGCAGTGGAGGTTTTCCTTCAAATAAAATCTCCGATCCTGCCAGATAACTCCTCTCCCAGAGTTACAACTCTCCCTGCATTCCAGAAACAAAGCCCCACACCTGTGCCCTGGGGCTTACGGTGGATAACAGCTTCCCTGCGGTTCAGCTCATGGGGTGCAGCCTCCCCATCCCTACCTAGACCTCGGTAAATAGCCTCTGCTTTGAACTCTCTGCAGGGAGCCCTGTGGCTCTGCTCTCAGACTCAGGTTGTGCAGCCAAAGAGCAGGTCAGATGTGCAGGTGAGTGTCAGAGCAGCCGCCCTGGATGGTCCAGCCCCACCTCCTCTGTCTTCTAATAAGACTGGCTTAAGTCTTTGTCATGGTAGATCAGCCTTCTCCATATGACAGAAAACATGGGGTCTCTTCCATCTCTTGGCTTCATGTCAGTTCCAGTTTGAAAAACCTCAGAGAATGTTTCCAATAGACCTGCCGGTGGGCTCAAGTGACCACCTGTAGACCAATCAGTGGTGGCTATGGGGGCGGAGTCATCTATGAGCACAGTATATTCCTGGAACCAGACGGCTGGATGGGCGGAACATCTCCGAGGAGAAGAGAAGGTGCATTTCCGCACACGGTGGGGGATGCTGGAATGAGGAGAAGTGAAGCCCCTATGTGGATTCTGCTACCTGTGGCCATCGTGATGTGTCAACAAACCGACAGCACTTATGAAAATTTGAAAAACTGCCCATTCCGTTTCTAACCACAGTACTGAAAGGTGCCCCTGAGCCCCAGATCTAAGAGGTGGAGGGGGCTTGAGGGCTTTCAGAGCCCCAGGCACTGCAGGTAAACCCAGGACAACCACCCCCTGAGAGTGTGACCCAGCCTGGATCTGCCCTCGAAGATCAATAATCCTGAAGCCCTGCCCTTGTCCTCTGGGGCTCTGCACCCCACGCGCTGCTGGAGGACTCAGGCCATCAGTCTGGATTCCCCCCTCCCGCTGCCGCATGCACAGCAGTCCCAGGCTCGGCTCCCCATGAGGGACACGGGTCACTCACAGCGTCGGTAACTGAGAACCAAGACCACCCACCCCACTCCGCGCCTTTGACATCCTCTGGCAGTTTTAAAGAGGTTGGAAGCTGCAGTTTCTCTCCGCACTTTGAATCTAGGGTGATTACTGGGTGGCCGGCACTCCTGAAATGTCTGACTGAGAGGTACCTGGGGTGTGCTTCTAGATCACTGCCATGGGGTTGGATCCGCGCACGCGTGTGTGTGCGTGTGTGTGTGCATGTGCGTGTGCGCGTGTGCATGTGTGTGTGTCCGGGTCCTGCGGGAGCTATTTAAGGAGGCTGCTTTGCTGCTGATGGGGTTGGATGTGTCTGTGTGTGTGTGTGTGAGTGTGTGTGTGTGTGAGTGTGTGTGAGTCCGGGTTCTGCAGGAACTATTTAAGGAGGTTGCTTTGCTGCTGATGGACAGACTCAGATGTCCATGTCTGAAAAGCATGGACTCACATGCTGAACGCTGAAGGGGGGACGTCTCAGTGCTGAGAGTCATGGTTGCATCAGGGACTGTGTCTGGGTCTTTTATCTGACAGGCAGACGGACCATTGCTCCTGGAAACGGAAGGCAATGTGCAGGCCATTTCACAGGGAAAATATCTCATCAAAAACAAGAGATTGGTTCCCCGCCGTGCCCCACTTGAACTTCTGTGAGCACAGAAGTGGGGAGGACTCATATTTAGATGCCGGAGGCTGGCTCATGAGTAGAGAGAAAGTCTGGTTACTGACCAGGGCGAGCTGAGGAATATCAGAGGCCTGAGTCTGGCTGAAGCTGAAGCCTCGGGTACAGGTGACCCAGGCCAGGAAATAACTGAGGCTGAAGCTGATTAATGTCAGTTCAGGGACCCTGAGGGTGATTTCGGGGAAGCCACTTGACCAACCTCGGGAGACGCAGCCCAATTACTGGTTGGAGACTCGGCCCCGTCGGTAGGAGGGGTGAACCTGACTGACTAATGCCGGTGACACAGGCTGTGTAAAGTCTGGAGACCCAGAGGGTTGGGTCAGGAAAGAGGAGCGGGTGAGGATCAGCCCAGAAAAGCACACAGAGCCGAGAGAAGGGCCTGCTGCAAATGTCCCTGGGATGCCCCCCTCAGCCCGCGTCAGAGCAACGCTGGAGCTGCCTTCCCCAAGTGGGAGAACAGAAGTGGGAACAGCTTCAGGAAGAGGGAACACAGCAGTGGAGAACAGAGGACGACCCAGAGGAAAACAGATGTAGCTATGTTTTGCTGGATAATAAAAGGCCGATGTGGCAAAGATAGAAAGTGAAGCTGGGGAGGACGCAGCTGCCGTGTGTTGCGGGCAGGATGAGGGAGGACTCTCCTGTGAGGAGGGAGGATGAGGATCTCCAGGGCCTCTGCAGGAGCCAGAGTCTGGGGGTGGGTTCCAGAGGGGAAGCACAGCCGGGTCTTGTTTCTAAGGCCAGAGCAATGGGCCTCAGACAATTTCCTGACATGGTCAGAGCAGCATCTTCCCAGCACAGAGGCTGAGAGCAGAGACTTGAGGCGAGGCTGCCTGGACGTCCGCCCGGGCCCAGATGTTTCTTAGGAATAAGACACAGGGTGGGAGACTTAAGCTCCCTGTGCCTCAGTTTCCTCCTCTGCATGAAAGGGAGAATGACGGTGCCCGCCTCATGGAGCTGCCACAGGATCTCATTACTGAATAGATTCTGAGTGATTTAAGAGGCAGGCATGCAGCCAGACTCAGCCGTGCCAGGTGATGAGCCCAGGATGGGAGGCACCTGCCCTGATGCGCTTGAAAATCACAGCCCATGCTTGTATCCCAGTCTTTCTGGGCCCCCTCATTGCCTGCACCTGGTATGGGCCGCGTTTCACCTGTCCCTGCCATGCTGTAATATCTGCCCCGTGGACACTACGATTTGTCTGCCTGCACTGGGGAGGCATGTGCAGATCCCTCACCCTGGGCTCCTGCAGCTCCAGGGAGCAGAGGCACAGAGGGCAGGTGCTGGCAATGGAAGGAGGCCCTGTAGCACCCATCTCCAGCCTCCCGGAGTCTCACACGGGCAGTGGCTGCCACTTTCTGAAGGTGCCCTCAGCCACACTTGGGCCTCCTCCTGGGAGGGGAGGGTCCTGTGATGGACATGGGAGGCTCCTGTCCTGCCCCCGAGGGTTGGGCCTGGACAGTGGAGACGAGTGACTCTGCAGCCTCGAAGCCTCCATCCCTGACCTGGGGATCTGCAGGGAGAGAGAGGGGCAGTCCTAGGAGAGACCTGGAGTCCTCTGAGCAGAGCACAGGCAGCTGTGCCACGTTTGGCTGGAGCACCGGAGCCAGGAGACCAACTGACCTGGGAGGGCAGGCTCCTCGTGTGGCCGCCAGCTGGCCCCGAACCTTCCCGAATGTGCTGCTGTGGTCACCTGCATTCCCTTCCTGAGGTCTGGGTCTGCAGACATGCGGGGCCTTGCAGAGCAGCTGCTGCAAGCGCTGGCATTCCTCATGGAGAGGATTCCTTTGATTTCAGGCTTCCTGTCAAAGGGGCTTCAGCGTGAAGCAGGGTCTACGGGAAAGCCTGCGCCGTGTTGGGAAGCTCAGGGTCACGTGGGTTACGTAACTCCGTGCTCTAACACAGGACCACAGGGGACCCGTAAGGCACTCCATGCCTTGTCACAGTGGCTGCAGAATCACCAGGTCACCCCAGGGCTCACTCCACCCCTGGAACCCTGACTTCTGTGGCAGCAACAGCTGACATACGACCTGCCCATGCCCTGCAGATCCAAGGGGGAGGGGCTTGTTTTGGTGTCTTCGAACACCCTACTCACTGCACAGAGCCTGGAAACCCCCTGAGCTCTTCCGCCCTGGCTGGTGGTCCCTGAGCCCCTGTCTAGGCCTCTATGGAGCCCCACACCCTGGATAGCTCAGGTGGTCCAGTGCAAAGCCCCTCCATCCCAGACCCCAGCAGCTGCAGGCGCTGCCCCTTGGGGACCATAGAGCACCTCAGGGTTCACGTGAGACAACTTGCTGCTGCCACTTCCCTGACATCTTCCAACCTTTCCAGAGGAAAGACCAGACTTGCTGGCTGCAATTTCCCCCTCCCTTCACATCAGAGAGTGATGTATTAGGTGGGCGGCGTTGCTGAAACATACAATTAGAGACAGACCTGGGCGTTTAGTTTCTGGATCATTGCCAGATTTGGGCACAGGTGCCTGTGTGTGTCTGAGCCTCCTGGCTCCCTTTCAGGGGCTGCCTTCCGAGCACAGACTCAGGTGTCTGCCTGCAGACGCCCTGACACAGGTTCAGAGAGCTGCAGAGAAAGCCTCAGCACTGGAAACATGGTCGTGCTCCTGCACTGTATCTTGGAGATAATTCTCCTTTCATCTGACACTTGGGTGGACAATTATCCCCAGAAATGAAAGACAAGTTAGTGGCTATTGTGCAGGAAAATCGTGCACGAAAAGAGAGAAAGATGAGTCCTCACACAGCTGGTGGTATTGTCTTCTGTGCATACAGATACGGGGGGTGTTCATTTTTAATGTCTCAACAAGACAAGAGTCAGACTGGCTGTGTGTTCCAGTTCTCCTTTCAGATGGCAATTTTCCCATGTGGAGTCTGGGCCTTGTGTGCCCATGGAGCAGCGGTATTGCCCATGCCGGCTGACTGGAGCTCCACGGGCAGAGGGACAGAGCACCCTGCCTGCCCCAAGATGAGCTTCCTGAGTGATATCAGAGACCAGGGAAGGAATAGTTTTTTGGGAGATTGCTGTGTTTGAATTCACATTGCAAAGGGAAGATAGTTGACACATGGATTTTTATGAAATGCATTAAATGGCTTGTCCTCATGACAAATAATAAGAACAATAACTGCTAAAGAGAGTCCAATAGCACAAAAGCAACTCAAAAATATCATTAGGCATTCATGGTGGGCTTTTCTGGCTGCTGTAGCATAAATGTTTTAAGAAGCAATTTCCACATCCTTCCCACATGAAGCTGACTGTTTTCTTTTTCTTTTTAATTTTTAAATTTGTATTATCTAATTATTTCTAGGAAAACAATTACTCATGAACTTAAAATTCCAGCTTGTTTGAAATTCCCTCTTTTTCTCTCCCTAACCTTGTGGGTGATCACCCAACCCCGCTGAGATTTACCTCGAGTTCTGCTTTGTTCATCTCTAATTATTTGCAGTTAGAAATGGGAAGGACCCTCAAGGCTTTGAGACCTCCCCTGGGCACAGCCTTGGGACAGTGACTGCTGCTCCCAGTGTGCTTTCCTCCTCTTTTGTGCTGTGGTAATAGAGTCGCCAGGATTTAGCAGGACACATGAGCTCCCAGAATAAAGACTACAATTCTCAGCCTCCCTTGCAGCAAGGTGTGGTCACATGACCCTGTTCTGGCCAATGGGATGAGAGAGGAAATGGTGTGTAGTACTTCCAGGTCATGCCCCTAAAGCCTGCCCTCTTCTTTCTCTCCACTTGCCCCTCAAGGATAGTGGATGCCTGAAGC